>NC_080706.1:28930000-29012500 GCF_943734765.1 Anopheles ziemanni | reverse complement strand
CGGCAACGTGGCCGGGCGCCAGCAGAACCCGCAAGGACCAAACCAGCAGTACTACCCGGGCCAGTCGCAACCGGGCATGCCAGGGCAGCAGCAGCATCAGCAGCAGCAGCAGCAACAGCAGCAGCAACAGCAGCAAGGACCGCAGCAGCCCGGCATGAACCGCAACCCGAACCAGCAACGGCCCATGAACCCGAACCAGCCGATGCCCTCGCAAGCCCAACAGCAGCAGCAGCGTATGGCACAAGGTGGTGTCGGGCCGGGTCAGCAGATGACGCCCCAGAACATGCAACCGTATCCGCCGCATCTGATCGGGGCCTCCAAGAAGCCGCGCTACTTTCTCGCCCTGTTCGACTACGATCCGGCCACGATGAGCCCCAACCCGGACGCGTGCGAAGAGGAGCTGCCGTTCAACGAAGGCGACACCATCAAGGTAGGTATCGATGACGCACACTGCAACCCCGTCCGAGGCATGAGGATCTCCGCTAATTTCTCTCATCCCTCCCCGCCCAGGTGTACGGTGAGAAAGACCCGGACGGTTTCTACTGGGGTGAATTGCGCGGACGCCGTGGGTTCGTGCCGCACAACATGGTCCAGGAGATTGAGGATGGTGCCCAGGGGGGTGGGGTGGGACCGTCGGTGCGTGGCATTAGCCGCGATCGCTGGGGCGACATCTACGCCAACATGCCGGTGAAGCGGATGATCGCGCTGTATGACTACGACCCGCAGGAGCTAAGTCCTAACGTGGACGCCGAGGTGAGGCCCTAGACTAGTGCATTCCCCCTTTCCCTCCCGAGTGGCCACACAGCCACTGTCTATCGACCTCCACAAGCTATCCTCATCGCTCATACCCACCAGACACACACAGGTTTCGGGCCCTACATACTACAGAACATCGTACAGGTATTGCTGACCTCAGAGTCAGAGCCTCCCAAGCGGAGGCTCATTGGGTCGATCGCGGCAATGACCCGCTCCGATACTTCGACATACCACAGCTGCAAGAGTCCTCGGTTAACGATCACAAGAGTTACCTCATTTAGTTTACACGTTCTCTCTGATTCCCCCGATTCATTAGTTTTCTCTATTCCGCTGCATGCTGCATGTTTGCTTTTCGAGACGATTCTATCACGATACTTAGTTCCATAGTTTCGTATCACCCTAGAGAAGAAGAAAAATGCGGTCTTCAAGCTAGTGTTCACTGGCGGTGTTACATTACCACTGCCGGTCCATGTGTGTGTGTGTGTGCCGTGTGTTTTCTCTTTCGTGTCCAACATTGCAACAGAAAACTGGGGTTAGCCAAAAGCCAAAACGCCTTGATGCTAATGTTTCTAACGTGAAGCCAAAGCAGCCGTCTATCCGAAGAGCTCTCTCTCTCTCTCTCTCTTTTCTAAAACCACACAAGCCGAAGCAAATTTCACCAGGCCTAATCGGGACACTTCCATCCGCAGCGAAACCAAAACAAACTTGAAACGAAACAAAACAAGCAAAATAAAACGCCAAACCAAAAATCAACAATCAGAAACCAGAATCATCCCGTAGTGGCATTCGTAATTGACTTATGTGGCTCTACCCCAATTTCTTTCCCGCCCCCTTTCTCACCCCCAACTGCAGGTGGAATTAAGTTTCCAAACCGGCGCCGTCATACTCGTGTACGGCGACATGGACGAGGACGGCTTCTACATGGGTGAGCTGGACGGGGTGCGCGGCCTGGTGCCGTCCAACTTCCTCACGGAAGCCCCGGACCAGTACAGCCAGCAGGGCCCGGCCGGCAGTAACCTCGCCCAGCGTACGCTCAACAGCAGCACCAACCGCGGCCGAGGGATCGGGCCGGGGGCTCGGGGGCCCCCGCCGCCACCGCGGGACGCCATGATGGGCGGCATGGGTGGTATGGGCCAGCGGGGCCCGCAACGGAAAGGTATGTTCGCCCTAGCTCTAGTTCTGGCTCCCGTTCGTTTCGGTAGAGTTCTTACCTTACTACTACACCCTTCTGTTCCGACTCCGTTTTATTCCCCTGTTGCCCTTGTTTTCCACTCCTTTCGTATTGGTTAACTCTATAACGAACGCATTTTACAACTTACGCGTTTACCACTTTACTACTTCGCTCTGTCCTTTTCTCTTTCTGTCTATGAACTTTTTTTTTCTTACTCTTTGTGTCACTTCGTTCGAGTTGTTTCCGTCTTGAAACTAACTCACTTTTCTCCTTCCTACTTTGGTTCCGTTTTATCTATTGAACTTCTTTAATGACTGTTTGAATCGTTCATACAAATTGTTTTAATCATGTTTGTACCATTATAATTTATTCGTAAAAATACCCATAACAGCTTCATCCAACATCTTCCGCTTTTGTTTTCAGTTCACCGCGTTGTGATTATAAGTTTCCGAAAACCTGCTAGCTTCATTTTACCAACCACCCTGTTCTGCGCAATGCCATACGTTCGCCATGTAATCTTGTCGCTTCGGGCAGCGTGTCAGCAAAGCGATTTCATGTTTTCTCTCGCATACCTCATTCAACCAATCATTATCAGTTGGTGCAATTTTTCTCTCAACCGTTTTTTCCATCATGGACCATCTTCTTGGTTTGGTTCATTATTTGACCACTGACTTGCCGCTGGCTGACTCGTATGCTATCACTTTTTTCCATCCCTCTCAGTCCACTGAATGAACTGCAACCCCTTGGATGCTATATTTTAGCCACCCTTTATTTGTTACTTCTTATGGTTTGGAAGCTTCCTCTCTTTCCTTCTCCGTCTCTGTTTTTCTTTCGCTTCCCTCACTACCGGTCCTGATGTTAAATTAAAGAGCATCTTCATCCAAAATGCACCCCCAACACGACGATTCCAGTGGCAAACGTTCGGCGGCTTTCACTATCCATACTGATGTGAATTTCGTGTAAAAAGTGACTTACGTAAAAAAACACGCAAAACCATTCTCTTCCCTCCGTTCACTCATCTTCACAAGAGTCAAAAGCGACAACAGTTTTAAGGAAAATTTCTTCAGAAACACTGAACATTTTCAGTCTTTTACAATACGAAACTCTGCTGCTGCACGGTGAAGCAAATTAAAACAATTACAGAAAACGTACAGATTATTCACGAATTTCGAGTACACTTTATAATAATCCAACCCCAGATCCCAGACAAAATGTTTACGCCATTCGGTTTCGTCTGATGGTTATTTGTTTTGCGAATTCAATTTTTTTTTACTTTTGTTTTTTTTCCTTCTTCTGTACATTTCTCTCATTTTTAAATTGTCTTTAAGTTGACATTAAGAGCACTTTGCCTAATTCTTTCCGTACACACATGTCACTACACATACATGCAACGGGTAGTTAATTTCATAGAATTGCATCAGTGAATTAAACAAACACTGGAAAAATTATCACAACCAGAAGATCGCCAACCAAATTTTGGCCAATTTCTGCTTACTGCGTATATAGATCGAGTACGATCGGCATAGATCATTGAACGTCAAATTAAGAGATTTTTAATCCTATGACTAATGGCGATGCTCGACGTCATCTCATGAGTGTGAAACAGACCTTAAAATATGAAAAAAACACTGCTCAAACTAATTTGCTCGAATATCGCCTCAGCTGATTGATAAAAGCTTCAGCAAGCATTACGCATAACTTACACGAAGTTAATCCGTTAGGGTACTCATGCACTTCCGCCCAGTTGCATCTAGCGTAAAGAAGAAAACGTAACAAAGAAAACAAATAATTTTTCCGTTCCTCACCCTCAGAACACTACTGCTTGATTTGCTTCGAATTCTGTTTTCGCTTTTCAAGTACGTCTTCTATTCTAATGCCATACAACGATGTTTTGTCTTTGTCCAAAAAGACGTTTTTTCGGAAGAGGAATAGATTTTAAGAAAAGTCTCTAATAGTATCTTATCCGCAATCCGCTCCTAGATATTGTCTTATATATTGTCCTTTAATGGTTGATATCGCTGGTCAGATTGAACAGCAACAGCGATATGCCTATACTATATAATAGGAATAAAGTACCTCCGTACCCGTAAGCAAACGTTCATCGAAACTACTATGCCATTGTGCAGGTATCACAAGTTGAAAGTGTACCAAAAGCAAAAGGCAAGAATAATTTATCTAAGAAGCTTTAAATGTTCAGTGTGCGCACCATTTTCAAACTATCTCCTTTCTGTTTTTCTCCTACTTTGCTGCTAAATTACCTCTTAAATTTTCACTACTTTCTCTGTGCCTCTATTCGTGTGACTCCAACTTCTAACCCCCATTGTCGCATCGTATTACATTCGGTTCGTTTCGATTCGAGCCCTCTCATCATGCCACCGCCCCGTCGGTATCGGTAACCTGTTGATACCTTCAACTTCATAGCATCTTGTTCCCCTAGTTACCCATGTTTCGTTCATCATAACTTGTATGGTGTTGTATTTGCCATGTTTCCAAATCAAACCCCTTACTGGACAACCTTTTTGCTCCCTCACTTAGTGAAAATCACTATAACAAAGTTTTATTTTCTGTGTTATAAGATAAACCAAAAGTAAGCCACCCTAGTTAAATGATTTTCGATCCTAGTTATTCTTTTCTAACGTTTTACCTCATATCTGCATCGTTTACATTTAAATCTTTTCTTTGATATTTCTCTTTCTTCATGCCAAATTCTTTTTTAAATATTAAGTCCATCTTTCGATACACTTTGATTAAATGATGTTCCGGCAGGTTCGAAACTGCGCTTAAAATCATTAGCACATTTTGTCATCATCACTCGAAGATACCAAAGAAGATGTTCTGATCGTGGATCATAACACGCTTTCGTGCGAGTGCACGTCCTGTATAACGTCTGGCCTTTGATGTGTTCGAGGTGTGTGTGTGTGTGTCTGTGTCTATTTTTGTCTTTTTATTTAATATGTTGTCTTTTGCCAATGACTTTTACAACGAGATGCTTATATTGATCAAACTGAACTCAAAATTGTTATTCAACGACCGATCCAACACACACCGTCGCACATACGCAAACACATTGTTCTACAACTTGCCTGGACATCATTTAAGCCAAAGCTGTGTTGTTATTTTTATTAGTACCTTTTTATTACGAATTCTCTGCTCTGCTGTGGTAAATGTCAAGTCTTAATGTTGTTTGTTGCTAGATGCTCGCCCTTCTTCCCCTACACTGTTAGACAACACGGGCCACCCTGCCCTCGATCACCAAACGCAGGTAACTACTAAAGCGTGAAGAAGCGAAAAAACATGTATCAAGCGTTCTGAAATACAATGTTAGAGCCCTACTCAAGAAAACATTCTTGTGATCCTAATGTGGGCTAGTGGTATGGTACGATGGGATCTCAGTGCAGGCTTGCTTGCAGAATGAAAAACGTACTACAGATCGAAAAACGAAACGCATCCCCGTGGGGATGACGGATGCCAGATGGATAACCAACGTCGATTATGAATTTCATACCGTACCTCGAGCACGAATCGTTAAAAACCTTGCATTCAAATCAAACAAAAGAAACTTCAACTGGATCGTAAATGTTTTATTTGCGAAAGGCTATTCCTGTACTCGCAACACACCGATAAAAAAACGAAATTCATTTTCCGACGTTCGTTTTTCTATGCGCTCCGTGCCGTTTTGGTTTTTCCACCCAATACCTTACCGCCAAAACCAAAACAATCGCTGCTCGTGCCTCTGACCAACTCTGCTAACACCTAGCTGCCCACCGGAAAATAACCTCCATGTCAAACCGTACAAACAACCACTGTCGTCCACCCAAACCGAACTACTCTACACAACCAGAAATTTGCAATAAAATGCACTCACACAATGCACCACAACTACCATGTGTCGCAAACCCTTTTCAGGTCAAGTATTTACGAGGGAACAATAAAAAAAACTCTACGAGCTTACAACTCTTTATTTGTTTCAAACCTAGGAAGATGGTTTTCCGTTACGCAATTTATTTTCTTTTCATTGTTTATCAATTTGACATTTTTTTTATAGTATTGCTATTGTTGCTCTATTGTTGTTATTGAAAATTGTTTTTTAAGTGAAACCTCTCCTTCTGCAGTGTGCTTTCGTTTACATTGAATACCAAGTTTGCCTCAATGTTTCTCAAACACTAGATTTTACTAACGCGTGTCGTTAAAGATTTTAAAGAACATATTTAGACAGTACCATATATATGGGCGCCATTCAATCACGCTTCCATTATCTTTTGATGCCGCAATGTCCTTACGTTTCCTTCACATCTTACATCAATCCAAGATAACGGTCTATCCTTTAATTTTCAAGTACCCTTGTGATTTTGTGTTTGTTTTTCGGTAAATCTTTTCTTGATCTACTTATGTATATCTTTTCTCATGTAGTGAACATCCTTTTCCAAAAATTTCTATGAACCTGTTTCTTCAACATCTCAGATCTGTTTTTCTAATCTTTGATGTTTTGACCCTCCCCAGGTGTTTTAGAATGGATAATAAAAGCTCTAAAAGCTCCGTCTTATTAGTTATCCGTTCTTTGATCATAGATGTGTTCTATCTGATTCAGTGATTTGTTGTTACTATTTGTCGGATCTACACGTTGAAACAATACTACGCTATATTTATTAGATCTTTCAGTGCTATTAGAAATATATAACATTCAATTAAAACGATACGATTCAAATTTGGTTCAAAACATCTTTTATTGATTGAGACATTGTGAGATTTTACTACTAAACATTGAGAGATTCTATTACAGTTAATCCTTTCTGCTTCTTGAAGGCAATCGTTCAATATATCTATTGAAAAATAACCAAAACTGTTTTGTGCATGGCTTTTATCCGTGTGTTTTTCTTGTTTCACACTTTCAGTTAACCCTATGCTATAAAGTGACATCATTTAGCATCATATTGAAGGAATCTCATGAATGATTCATACAGATTATATCTTAAATGCGCACTGCACTCCATTGAAAAATGATGTCACCTACCTTCACAGCAGTTGGAAAATTTAGTTTTGATTACAAATCAGAAGAGACATTTATTAAAAGGGCTGTTCGAAACTGTTGATTTAGTTTTACTTTCATGTTTCCTTATTTTATGCTGGTGCTTATCACTTCGCCGTGTCATTGCTGTTGCACGCTACAAAACTGTGCATTGCGATGCATCTATACTAACCAAATCAACATGACAAAAAGTTTAGTGATTTTCATATATTCTGAAAATTCCTTTTCTTACTATATCTATCATTTGAAAGCTGTGTCAATTTCGTATAATTTAAAAATTTTCTATTAATTGATTTATTTTGATGTACCTCTTCAGTTGCATTCATCCCATACTGCGTTCGTAAAAAGGATAGATTCGAGAAAAAGAATATACCGAAAAAGACATCAAACATGTACCAACCAATAAGACATACACAGCTTCTCGCTATCAATGCGCCACTCAAAGCATTCCATCGTGCAACAGATGAAACAGCATTTCGTGCTAGAAGTACACTAAAACGAACTTAAATATAACAACCTACCCAAAGGGATGCCCCCCTCCCCCCCAAAAACGGTAGAGTAAAGTGTTACACAGCTAGTATCGGTAATCGGGACCCCTTCCCATCGCAGGTGATGCACATCACACTGACACGACAAGATGTAACAAAAAAAACACAGCTAGCCCACCACAGTCCAAGAAATGTCCTGGATCGCCAGAAGTGCTACGGCCGAACACACCACCGCAATTTGGTACCATGGGCAGGGATGTCTACGTACTTTTTTTAGTAGAAAACTGTGAACAATCTGTCCATCCAACTGTCTGCCTCTAACCTCTCTGTCAATCTATCTGTCTATTTTGTCTGCTATTCGTCTGCCTGTCTGTCCGTCTGTGCCTTTTTTCTCTCTCTCTCTCTCTCTCTTTATATATGTCTGTTCTTATCTGCCTGGCTAGTTGTCTGTTTCGTTCAGTGTACTATTGCGTGCTGTCCAACGACTCCTGTGAGCAAAAACCCTGCCGAAGTAAAAACAGAAACCCCAGAACAGCGCCAGTGTGCGAAAAACATTTGCTTTGTTTTGCGTTTTCCCCCCTGGTCTGTTCGAGGACGAAAGAGTCCTCACCCTTCGGAACAAGCTTCAGAACTTTGGTATTTTCCAATTCCTCAAAGAAATGTAAACAAAGAATAGCCGTTCGTAGCCGATAGGTCGGGCCGGGTGAAAAAGGCTGTTGCTGGCCTATCAATCACTTTGAACTCAACTGTCACGGACAAGTTGTTCCACGTGCTAGCCGGCACCTGTTGCCCACCCCGCGCCAGGTAGATGTGTTCGGTGTGTGGATGTAAGTGTGTTTCGGTGTCCTAGCTGTCAATGTGTGTTCGTGTATCACAAGCGTAACAACATGTTTCGGTTTCCATTTGATTTTCCTATTTTATTTGTCTGTAATACATCACAATTCCTCCCCCTGCGTAGAAAACCGTGTCGATGTAGTAGTAGATTGAGCATTCGATGGTACCGTAGCGACTATAAGTACTTTTTCCGTCTGTATCTCCCCCCTTGCACCGATATTTGTACACGCCGATGTGACCCCGTTTTCCGGGATGGATTTAAAACACCAACCAAAGCGCCCAACTCAACTTTAAATAATTTTAACCATTTTCGATAGACTTTCCACTTTCCTGTCTAATTCCTGACCCACTGATATCCGTGTCTGACTAAGCTTCGCTGTCATTCGTTCGTCACGTTAAAAAGATGAACGGAAATGATCCGAACTGGGAAAAGTTAACGTTTCTTTCGTCGACGGACGATTTATGGTGATTCATTTTATTTTTCTGCTGGTACATTCATGGTTTAAACAAATTCCGTGTTTCCGTTAGACTCCAGCAATGTTTCTCGTCGACAGTCCGTACCGTCGATATGATATTGCGCCAGTGCTTATTGAACTGGCAAGCGTCTGGCCGAAGAAGACGGATGAGAAATTCTTCTTTTCGCAACATTCTACCATTTTCTTCAAGAACCACCCCATAAAAAATGCCTACCGTTAGGGAAATGGCCGCTGTTTGGGAGGTTGGCAAAAAAGACGGCAGACGGCAAGTAAAGTGTTCCATCAACGGAATATCCGATTTATCAACAGAGCGAACCCGAGATGGCAGAGGCTGCCGGATGCCATCGGGACGTCGAACCATTAGCGACAAATGGGATAGGAGCATTTGTTGGGGGCCATTTTTTTGCGAATTTTCCTTGAACGATTTTTCCTACCGAAGGCGTCTTCGGCGGGGAAGGAAAAGTAATGATCGCCTTTTTGATTATTTTTCGCCTTCATTTTCCGCTCCTTACCGTTTTGTGAGTTTGTGTGTGTGTATGGATGTTGATAGTGCTGTTGCCACTGTATCGTGTGTCGGTGTCACAATTTATCCTGACCTTGCTGTATCCTTGCACCCGCGCGTTGATAACTCCAAGGCGCGATAGCATCGGGGTGTCGGGAGAACATTTACTTCCGATCTTACTGGTTCAATTCATCACTATTCGTCAAGCTGTCGTCCTGCAGCGCCGTTGCGGTCGCCATCATCGTCAGCTCCACAGGACAGCAGCCGACATCATTTCGTTCGATATCCTCCTCGTTATCACTACCATTTCCAGCAAGCAAGCAAGCAAACAACCAAGCAGGGGCGGTAGGGTCGTATCAACTTTTATTGACGATCGCCTCGTTCTCCTGTGCTCCTAAAACCTTCGTCTATCACTCTTGGGAACAGTCACATGGCAGCGTGAAACCAGATCCTTCAGAGACAGTGTCGTTCAAGGAAGCTGATATCTCTCGGCGAATGTGATACGATAGGATGACATGCGCGAGGATGATTTCGGGATTGTGATCCACCCTTGCTCTTTTCTTTGGGATAATGATGGATCATTGCGAAACAAATATCTTCTTACATTTTTTTTTGTAGTTTTGGAAAACATTTAAGCAGGAGTAAAATTCTTGCAAATATGTAATAACGATTTTTATAAAAAAAAGTTGAAGGTACAATTTTATTCAACTTTTGAAAAGTATCTATCACACATATCATTTGGAGTTTAAAGTGGTTCAAAAACTTGAAACAAACTATACAACGGAAATGTACCAATTAAAACAGAGTTAACGAATGCGGACCTAACTTCTGACCGCTTTTTCATTCGAACCACTACTGTAATCATATACTCTTAGTCGTTGGGTAGAAGATGCAATAAAATCGGCCAACCAGAAGCCCATCTTCACGATTCTCCATCTGCTTCGAGGAAATAATACCCGGGTTACCAATTCACGTTACAATTTATAAAAAACAATTATAAAATACATAGTTTCAACCAGCACAACGCCTGCGGTCTGTTCGGTCTGAAACATTGGCAGCGCCATTTCATGCCACGTGGTGGCACGTTTTATTGCCCTTCCGCCATTTTAAGGGTCCAATGTGGCAAGGATGCCGTATTTTAACGAGTAGTGTTTCACTTTTATAACTCGCATAAGCCGATGGCCAGCGAAGCTTTAATTTGGTAGTGCAACAGCAACGTTTTGAAAACATACCGCGCGCGAATTTATTATCGTCTAGTCGACAGAAGCTCTACGGAAATCCCTAGTGTAGTTCAAAGGAAACTTTAGAAACATTTGCTAGAAAGGGCATTTCAATTGAGATATTAGAATAGTACTGTCGATACCAAATGATTATTATTACTTTAGCAGCTAGACATAAAAGACTACATCATGCTCACCCTAGTCCAGCTTCCTCTCGTAGTGCTCAAACTCACTGTGTGTACGGCACATTTTTGGACTTGAAACTCTAGTTTAAGTGCTCTAGCGTTCATGTGTTCATGTTTCTTATAGCGTTTTGTTACATATTTTAGCGTTTCTAGTTAATTTCGTTCTTCTTGTTTAGCACGGTTAAATTGTTTGTTTGCATTTATTTTAATGTTATACTTCCGTCTTTGTTTTTTTTTTATTATTAATAACCTCTCAATGTTAGACAATTAATTATTCATTCTAGTCATTCCAATATTTCGCTCCCGTATTTAATTCCGTTTTGACATTTATTCGAATAGTTGCAAGCTCTATTCGTGTAGATGTGTATTTAATTGCAGTTTACTTACAAACTTGATAAGTGATAGTCTTACATGAATTTCTTGTTCAGCTCAAACATTTCCCTAACCGATGCAATATTTCCTTCAACCAACCTTTTTATCGAATGAAGTTCTAAGAAATTTATGTTTCAATCGTTTTTTTTATGCCAACTGCCCACAAGCGCAACAACCTTTAAAAATACCAAACTCACTCCAATACACCCAGCTATTGTAACATGCTGAAGATGTGAAGAGGTTCCATCTGATTTTCCTTAAAACAGAACACTTCCTACCATTGGCTCGTAATCTTAACCTTACCACTGGTAAACTGTAGAACGAAATTTTATTGCATCCTAGGCGAGCTTTACCAGCAATTTGTGCGTCTTTTTGATCGTGCTACAAAATCATTGTCCCTCCCTGTCGGCTCTTCGCAGCTCTACACCTTTTTTGCACTCGACCAATTTTCGTGCTTGAAAAGGACAACGTTCTTCAAGCTCTACCGTGCCCCTGGTTCTTACTAGTCAAGATGTTGGCCAGCCGCTCCTTCCCGTACGTTCGTTTGTGAATTTAATTGAAAACTCTGCCCCTTTTGAGAGTCGCTATGACAAAAAATTAGAACGACCCAACGAAGAGCAGCACCGAGCGAACCCCATGGCGAAAACGACAAACCCGCAGGCATCATCTCCTATCTATTTTCGGTTTGCCCGTAAGCAAGAAAACTGGACAAGAAAATCGAATAAACTGCTAGCAGTTCTATTCAATCCCCGCTCGCCTGCTTCCGAACCCTCCCTTCCGGGTATCCACCGTTTGCCTTTCCGAACATATGCGACGCGCAAGTGCAGTTGCAAAAGTTTTAAATTGAATTTTCATGCAAATGACCAAACCACTTACATTGCGTTCGCTTCTTGCTTGGCAGCTTGGGAAACGTGGCCAGCCCGCAAGCCAGCAAGAGAAGTACAAATACTATTTTACCGGGTGCCGCCATTACGTTGGTTCGCGCTGGTGAGTTGGGTTTTGCGATGTGCAAGGAATTTTAATGGCCTGCATTATTGCTGTTGAACTGCGTGCTTTTTCGCACGTGATTACCTGTATTCGGTATTACTTCCTACCTTGCTGGTGCGATGTACTTTTTACACAATTCACTAAAGGAAAAGAGTACTACATTTTTATCCTTAATATACATCTGTTAACAAATTATTTTCACCTTTTCTGGAATATAATAATATTTAGCGCGATTGTTTAGCGCTATCTTCTCGTTTTTATTTTCCTATACAAACTCACAACTAATAGGTATCGTCGCCGTTTTGCGTCACATGCATTTGTTTGTTAGTCCTGTCTGTACGATTGTTTGTTCTATCGTTCTTTACCGATTTCATTATTCTTACGCTGTTTATCAGCCAACCCTGTTCTATAGTCTTATAAGCGGCCATCCTATTAAACCGTTCCAACTTGCTAGCATTTTTTGCCGTTCTTAGTTTGGGTTTCCTTTCTCGTTCCTTAGTGCAGCTTTAGTTTCCACAGTCTTTAAACTACGTGTTTGGTTTTATTCATTGTTTTCATTCACTTCTTGTTTTCCATCAATACCACTCACTGTGAACTTATTTCCTGTTCTACTCTCTACACCCGTTTTTCATTGTGTTTTTCTTTTTCCTCCTTTGCCTTTCTATTGATCTCCCACTATTTCATTTTCACTGTTACTCTCACGCTCTTTCTCTCTTTCTACTTTTGTCCTTTCATCCAAAATATTCTCTTACCACATCACAGTTCGTTAGACAGTTCGATTACACTTGCTTACCAGATCCAGTTACATTATGGGGTTCACTGTTGAATGGTTTTAATTGAGGAAAGTTATTTTTAAGTTGCGAAGTTGCGTATAAGTTCATTGACACTTTTCGACAGTGTCGCTCGTTCACAACGCGTTCCTGTGGCGGAGATGAAGAAACCGCGAAAACCCTACTACATTACAATGGCACCGCGTTATGGCCGGCGTGAAATTTATACCATTCTCTCAGCGTTGACATTTGTCTTTAGTGATGTAAACGCCCACGGCTACACCGTAAGTGCACAGTGTTACAATGCTAATTTCCTGTTTTCTTTCCATCGCCCAAGTTGCTTCCGAGTTATGTTTCTAGAACATTTTCCAGTTTTTGATCTCATCTACCATATTTATACCATTTACATGCCGGTCAACTAGAACATTTTTGTTGATAGACCGGTTTCTTGAAGCTTGCTTATTTCGTTTGTGTTCTCGCCCGGCCGTTAGCGGTTTCTAGTTTCCGTTGTTTTTAATTTTGATGCATTTTTTTTCAAATTGATACTGCCGTTCCCAACGACAACTCTTGGTCGTTCGCCCCGTCAGAAGCATAGTATTGCTTCGAGCGGCTCCTAGAGCTGTTAAGTAGTGTTGCGACGTTGAAAGATTGTTTTTGACCTTTGCGTTGATTTTTTCCCCAATTCTAGCCATCATGAAAGGATAGCAGAACGTTTCTACTAATGTGCAGGAATATGAGACTTTTTTTATTGCATTAAATGATTATTTTTAGTACATGCACCATCTTGAAGTGCCCCAATTTACTCAGGAGTACCAACAACACGTGCTGTATCAGAACCCCTCCCATACGTACACACATACACAAACACAAACAAGCACACATAATCGCGTACACCATGGACAACTATCTTTGTATATGTCGACATGTCTGTTTATTTTCTCTCTCAAAACACGGGCTGGCGGGTTGGGCGGGGAGAGCACAGCAGTAGCGAGTGTTCGATAAAACTATGTTTGCATACTAACGGAAGATGGTGCGGTTTTCTAGGGGATGTCGGGGATAGGCGGGATGATCGGTCAAGGGATAGGGATCGGTGGTAATGTCGGCGGCATGACCGGCATGCAGCAGCAGCAGCAGCAAACACCGATGCAGCAACAGATGCAAACCCCCATGCAGACGCCCATGCAGCAGCAGCAACAGCAGCAACAGCAGCAGATGCGTAACAACCAGCAGCAACAGCAGCAGCCGATGATGCAACAGTCCCATCTGCAGCAACAGCAGCAACCGGCACCGCAGCCCACGACGACCGCCTCCTCCGGCGGTCTCTTCTCCAATGCGTCCAACCTGCTCTCCGGGGCAGCCGGTGCTGCTACTGGCGGTCTGTTCGGCAAAAAACCCGCCGCCCAGCAGCAGCAACAGCAGCAGCAACCGATGCAGCAGCAGTCCTCCGGGCCGTTCGGTGGCTTCGGCATGGGAGGCGGCGGCCAGCAGCAGCAGCAGCAGCAGCAACAGCAGCAACCTATGCAGCAACAGCAGCAGCAACCCGGCGGCCAACCGGGTCAGCAGCAGCCCGGCGGGCCCAACATCATGGGCAAGATCCAGGAGATGGCAGCACCGGGCGGCGATATCCTATCCAAGGGCAAGGAGCTAATATTTATGAAATTCGGTCTCGGTGGTAAATAACCCCAGGCGTTTGATTATGATTATCGTTACGGTTATTATGCTTATTGTATCTACCAATCCGAGGCGGGGCAGCAGCGAACGACCGCCCGTCTCACCATCCGGTTCACCGTTCGGCTGCACTAGAACTGCGAGTGTGGCACGTGTTCACGGAACATTAAACAAACAAAGAAACAAAAATCGAGGAAAGCAAACACTACACCCAACGCAAGTATAACAAAAGACAAATATCAAACAAACGAAGGAAACCCTACCGACCCAAAATGGCTCGCACGCGCTATTTTTCACCCGCTTCATTGTTGTTCCACGCGATCTGGCCTGAAGACTTGAAGGCTGCTGCTAGATTTTCGACTACAATACCGAGTGAGGAGTATTTTCCGACGTTTCCAAGGCGATCAGGCCGGATGTTACACGTTAATTACTTGAGCTCTTACCCTAACCACGCAATCGCACGCGCAATTATGTATTACTTCCAATACACACACACATACACACACACATACATACACACATAAACACACACGTGGATTGAAAAACGTACACAATATACACACGTCGTCCTGGTGGGCAAAGAACGTAAGCAACATAAAAAGACAGTATAAAAGAGAAAAACAATAGTAAATTCTAACCGTAAGCTGTAGTTAGCGAGATATACTTACAAGAACAAATAAAGAACAGATAACAGAAGCGACACGCTTTTCAAACCGTGTAGAACAGAGACAGATAGATTATGCACCCAACAAAAGTACGGTAGCGAGCGAAGTAGCGAATTGTATTTGTTTCGACTGGTTTTGTTTTTGTTTAGTCCTTCATCCTGCCAATAGTAGTAAAGTGACAGAGGAACTAAATATATCTCGGAATGAGTCTACTGTAAATACGTGTTTCTTGAATGCCTGTGCAACGCGAAAGCTTTTCCACGTTCGTCCTTAGTCTAAAGCTTTCGCCGTGCATAACAAAGGATTGTTTTTTGTGGCTGTTTAGCTTAGGTTGTCTTTTGTCCTGTTTTCTGTCCGATGAGTTTATTGCGCCACAAAATGACGGCGGACCGCAAGACAAGACGTAATTTACGTATAGATAATCCTAGTAGCTAATAGTGTTACCACAGCAACTTACGCACACAAACGTTGGAAGAAATTTGTTAGTCGGTGTTTGCTTACGTTACTTCGTGTTGGGCTAGGTCCTTTTCATGCTACTGCTTGGGAAATGTTTTATCTTTCTATATATCATAAAAAAAATACACACATACAGATGCTACTCTCTATCTCTCTCTCTCTCTATCTATCTACCGGTGCACCTGCATTCCCACGGTCGCCATGTTTGTTTTCTGCCTTTTTCATGTCATCGTTGTTGAACCGGTCGAATGGTTAGGAAGTAGGAAAAACAAAAGTCCATCGAGGAAACGCTCCAGTTTCGTTACCTGTACCTTTCTAGTTTCAATTCGCTTACTGTAAGTGCTTTCTCGAGTATCTGAGTGTGTGGAGTAACGTGCTACAATCACAAAATAAACAAGTGAGAAAACAGAAAAAATAGGATATAGAAGGATATAATCTTACCATTAGTGGTACGCGTTCGAGGTGAGAAATCGGATGCAAAAGATACAAGTTTAGCTAATCGTTATTTAAAAAGTGGAAAAACATATACACACACGCACATATACATACATACTCAAACACACACATACACACACACACAATCATACAAATATATCTAAATACAGACACTCATCAAACCAGGCATGTTTCTTCATCAAAAAGTATTCTATTTGTTATTCTAGCTAAAATACAAACAAAGATAAGAAAAAACCGACGGGACAAGCCGTTAAAAATCATTCCAATACCAATTCTGACAGCGGCGACATACATGCATATATACGTACATACATTCATACATACAAACATTCATACATACCCCCGAAGCAAGGACAGAAATATGTTTCGCATTTCAATAATCTCGTCTGTGCGGCTCGAGACGAAAACAATCGAAAAGTTGTTAAGTGTTGTTAAAGGCTACATAAAAACTAATAATTAATCCAACATACACACAAACACACACTTACACACAAACACTTACACAAGTACACACATACATAAAACACAACACAGAAGAAGGATACAGCAGTCAGGAAAACAGACAATTGAGTAGAAACCGCTAAGTGTAACTGTCGCCTGACAATTCCTGATGTGAAGGAAATCGCGGAAAAGTAAAGGTGTAAAAGATAGAACAACACTTTTAGCAGCCTGAAAAAAAAACAGTAAGATTGCGAACTAGATTGTGACCGCGACGGATAACGAAGGCGAGAATAAGAAATACAAAAGCATACAAATCTTAAGTAAATCGAATGGTGATATTTACATTTAGAGCGAATCGTAACTCATATCATTCCCAAAACAAAAACCATACATACCGCAGACAAACACATCCATGTACTGTTGATGCTGGGTTGAGGCAAACGTATAAAAAACCTACAAAAAAATCGTTTTTGGCGACCATATCGTGCTAAGTGGTAAATTCAATGGAAGCATGTAACACGATCTATCTCGGTGAATTGGTTACGGTAAGATAAATACTTCGAACCCCCAATTGCAGTCCATGCGAATTAAACCGGAAGTCAAAATAATACCAAAAACTAACAGAAAAAACCAAACAGAATACATTAATCAAACTAATGCGCCATGTTCACATCAAGCTTCTTTAAGTGCGCCGTTTCACGAGGGCGCAAAGAGAAGTCCATGCGTTGCAATATGGCAATGGAGGAAAAGACAGAATAGCGGAAAAAGCGTATCGTTGGAAAAGTAAAAAAACAACAGAGACAAAACAAGATGCAGACCAGACACACCGTGCGTGATCAACTCGCAAAGTAGATTAGTGTTATGTAAAGATTCCAAACAAAGTCTATCAAGGATGAATGAAAATACAAAATCCATATAAAATAGAGAGAGAAAAACCGTATGTCGATATGCTGGTTAGACATTTACCGATATGAGTTATGAATACCCTACACCACGTGGGACATATGATGATGCACGAGAAAAGCTAGGAAGTAAAGAAATTAAACAATTGTATCTAATAAGCGCGTCTTTAGCACAATACTAATATAAATAACGATCGTTTTCGTCAAGTCGCAGGACATTCAACGGTGGACATTAGCAGCAACATAGCCACCGGTGCAGTTGGTAAGAGTGGTTAGTAAATAGACAGGGCGTGGGCGAATCGGGAACGTAGTACCAAGTGTAATGGTTTAGAAGTAAACGGGTTGTTTAGGGGTTCGACAAGCAAAATAGCAAACAATGTATTGTGCAAATATCTTTACCACTTAAATTTATCGCTACCCAAACAAAAAACAAAACCATCTGCTAATAAACTGGATTGAAAATCTTTACAATCGGATCGGTAAATTGCTTGTTATGGAATCGTATTATTCGTAGGGTGTTTGCTGCGAACGCTAGGAGGCAAAACAGCGTGGTTCGACGGGGTGGTCGTTAGTCGGTGGCCTGATGGTAAAAGGCGCTAGAATCAAACACAACGCTAGACTCGACGGCAAAATGGCCAAAAATCGTTGTCCGGTTCAAAAGAACGACAACTGTGCATTCAGGCAAACAGTCAGCATTGTTGTGACCTCCTTGTTGTTGGAACGTTTTCCCCGGTGGACAGGTTCGTTGCTCCGGTACGTTCTCTTTCTCGTTACCCATCTTTTCGCCTTCCGTTATGTGGGTCATGTTTTGGGTTGTTAATTTCCTACCTTAGAAGAGTAACACTGACAGTTGTTATAAATTAATGGAGAGTCATGGAGAAGCATTGTTGGTATAAGTCCGTGTTGCATCTGGTGGGATGAGATAAGGTAGATTACAGCAAAAAAAGACATATGCGTAGGAAAACGAAAAAAAATAACAAAGGAATTTGAACAAAACAACTGCTTGTTTTTTTCTTTCATTGCATGCAGAGGAGAACTGCCCCCTCTAGTGTAAATTCAAGTAAAATTATTATCAAGCAAAGATTCTGTCAGAACCGATTCGTGACAATTAAACATGGTGTAAAATTTGGCACGGAAAACAGAAAACAGTAACTCTTTATCATCAAACTAGAAATATACGCAAGAAAAAAAACTAATACAAGAGTCTAGAATGCTACTTAAAAATCAGTCGAAAAACAGAACATATTGGATTAAACCACAATAAGTAGACCACGGTAAAGTAACACGGAGTAAACGTCTGCGAAGGGGGGGTAATGTAATTTCCAGTAAACTAACGAGAATCAACATCACAAGCCGAAAGAAATGGATAGGATAGGACTGTAAATATAAATTTAAAAACTGCGCATAAACGCGTACACTACAGACCACTGAACAGACGACAACCGAATCTTATAGTATAAAAATAACAGTACGATAACAACCAAGACAGCAGTATTGTAATCGCGTGAGAAAAACGTTAGATCCGGAAAACGCTGCTTTGATTGCGAAGCATGCTGCAACTCCATGAATATGGTGCTGTGTACATTTCCACAAAAAAAAACTCCACCAGATTAAGGATCATAGTTTCGCGTCTCGTTCGTGCGTAGTTTTGGCTGGCAATTGTGCGACAGAATCGTATCAACAATAAGCACACGGAGTAGACACCTTTAAACGGCTGACCGCATCGGGTGAGGATAAACGAAATGAATTCAAAAGTGAAACAAAGAAAAAACGACCACAAATGTTTACCCACCATAATTAAATTGAACATATTTACAAATAAATTATTGAAACTTATTCATTAAAAGAAGGAAAAGAAAACCAAGAGAATACGGATAAGTAAACCTGGCCAGCACGAGCATGGTAAATGAGATCTCCGGGTGGCTGTCGTTCAGTCAGATATAGAAGTGATATGAGATAAGTACCCGACGCAAAGGCTTGTTGGCGGAAGGAAGATTAAAGGCACAAGAATACGAGCGTGTGGTCAAAGTATAAATACCCCCATCACCAACTCACCGCTTTATTCTGCAGGTCGTCAAAAACACAAGCGGTGAAACGACACTGGTGGCAGTCGAAGAAAGTTACAATCCACTACAATAAAAAATGACACCTACATAAACACTTTAATGCTTAAAATATTCACCGTTAGGCCAGTACTAAGGCGTACGTTTGCGTTACGATGGACACCATGAGTGCTGAAAGCGGCACTTATAAACTGCTTGTTTTGGGAAAATTGTCATAAAAAAACGAACATAATTCCCCACACAGAACACACACAGAAATTAAGCGCCCCGTCGGCTTAACTGGGGATGGTGAACTGATAAGACAGTTACGATGAACATATAAGTTCAGGGTGAATCTTGAAAAAAAACGATAAAATGAAACAACTTGTGCACCATCCTACAAGAGGGCATATCCTGCTTAACTAGCCATTAGTGAGCCAACAACTTACAATACACGTAAAACCCACGTGAATGCTGACGCGCGTGCTCAGGCAAACTATTGTTTTCGTGAACGAGAAAAACTAAAGAAATAAACCAGAAAGCATGATAAAAAAAACGCAAGTGAAACGCACATAAACAATCGGCGTACATCGTTGTGCGATTACCAGCTGCTCCGTTTTAGTGGGAAGCAGCCTTGACTTTATCTTCTCGAAACTTTCCGCCATTCTCATGTCACTGCTCGAAAAGCTCACTTCACTATGTTTTCCGATAACAAGGCCATCCTTTGCGGACACAGCATTACTCCTGAACTCCTTAGTTTCAAAATGCACATCCATTTGTACACACACACACACGCATATACTCACACTAACAGGAAGATGACGCTCTTCGGATTGGCATACACTGGGTCGTGGTGGCTTCCAGCGGTAAGCAGAAAGAAAGTAGAAATATGTAGTGGAAGTTCGCTTCGGAATTCCCTTTTCGCGTGCGCGGTGGTTTACTACGATCGATCGATTGAATAACTGTTATACGGCTGTCGTACAGCACGCTGCCACTACTGTAATCGCCATGCTCTTCGTAAATCGTAAGTACACGCCCGTTCTAACACTCATTCTCGTCGCTGTATTGGCTTTCGATTGCGTATGTTACCAAAAAAAACTCCTTGAAACCGCCACAAGCTATTCGCGATCGAACTGGACAGATACATGACCAGCTAACGACTTGGCCATGCCGGTGAAGATTAACGATTGCGGGCTGAATTGCTATTTTTTTTATTTTCCAAATTTACTTACTTACTTTTCGTTGTGCAACTTGTTTTTTACACCTTTACACCATTCCTCAGCTATTGATACTTACTTGCAAAAAAAACATAAAATAAAAAACCAAAAATCAAATTACACCTTAACTTACACCTTACACCCAACAAACAAACCAAAACCAAACAATGACAATCGTCTATTATTTTACAACCGTTTACAGTCCATTTTCAAACCTCCCCCCGTATTCTAGGGCCGAACGATTGCAGATTGGCATAAGCGAGGCGGGCGAGTTGTGGAGCGGACAAACAAACACGCATTACAAGCAAACACCCCACACGTCACTCTACACAGAAACAATTGAACACTACCACCATATTGACACAACATCCACACGACCACTTTTGGTATCCGGGCAGAAGGTTCAAAGCTTCAGCGTGATTGTTACGAGCGGTAGCGGTAGTACAAGGTGGGGGGTCGCTCCGTAACGTCGACCACTTGAAGTTCGATAATTGTTTCAAGTTCTATTGTGAAGCCGCTGTACCAGCAGTCGAGATTTAAACATCGGATGAGATGAGTCCTCATGAACGAACGAACGAGCGAACGAACGAGACCGTACAATTGAACTCGTAGAGGTCTGCTAGTAGGGCCACGGTTTGGTCTTTTGATTCCGTTTCGTCCATAGGTGCGTTACAAATAGTAATGGAGCAAATTAAAAAATCTTGTTCAAACTCCTATCGAAACCGTCGCGATAACTCAATACAACGTATAGTTTCTCGAATGATGTTTCATCTTCATGCAGTTTGAGAGATAAAAACAGCATCTATTCGTTTTCACTTAAATTAAGAAATTTCTCGGTACTTTCCAAACTTCGGTAATTGCTCTTCTCGTGCGTGACAGAACATACAAACAAATACAAATCTTTATTAATTCTTTTACCGTTTTTTGGTCCCAAAGTAATAAACATTGCTCTACAAACACTAACTCTAACTCAGCATAGACTACGAAACACCAACCTCTACGCTTTTCTCTGAACTCTAACCTACTCTTACCAACATCCAACATGTCATAATAACACTAAATATTACGTACAACTTGCAATAAAAAAAACGCTTGCGAAAACGAACAAAATCGAACGAAGGAAGGCGAAACAAAAACATGAATCGCCGTATAGCACTAGCATTCACCTTAATCAGCTACTTACAAGAAGATAATTCCAAAAGTTGTATAAGTAAAGGAAGAATAGAGCAGCATACAACGTAACCCGTTTATGGCCACCATAAGGGCCACAAATGGAGACAGAGAGCTTTTTCTGCAATATTTTGTTACGCTTCGTCCACACCATGTCACAGGCTCTAGTTTCAATTTTACCCTTCTCCTTCAACATGTTAGATGGCGAATACACACCACCCTCTAAATGGCGCAGTCCAGCTAAACATGCGACCGCCCTTGCTCCCTCTAGTGGCAACACTCTAACATAACATCCCCATTTCCAACATAAACGATAAAAGCAAAAAAAAAAAACAAAACTAAAATCCAAAAACACACTCGTACACCTCAACAGAACAGAAAGCGAAACAAAACAACCACAACAGCAAGAACAACAGAAACAGACGAGCGATCTATGGTTTAAATGATGAACGATGAAATGCAATGATTGTTAAGATGATACAAATGTTATGATATGAAACAACATAGCTGATAAACACACTGGGAACCAATGATGTGAATAAATCAACTAAACATTACTGAGTCGAACTGGTTTGTTTCTTTCAACGTTTAATTTTATCTTTCGAAGTCGGTCTTTATTTCACCATGCATGCAAAACACGCATGTTTCAATCAGTTGCTAATAGCCAACAGGAAATAGATTTGAAAAAATACTAATGTGGACTTTACACATCTTCGTACGTTTCGGTAACGAACGTCACGGAAGTCTGATTAAGTTCCGATGGAAAGTAGCTCAAGTTCCACAGGGCGGTAGAAAACACCAAAGATTGCTGCTCCCGAAGCGTAAGCCACATGGGACGACATAATCCCTCACATTCCGTTCGTGGTCTTAGCGTTAGCTGCAGCTGGCTACGCAGTTGGTTCACTATCACCAGTCCGGCCACATGCGGTGTCAGTTCAAACGATCCTCGGTAGGCCTGCGAAAGCAGCACCCAGCTGGTGTATGGCGGTTCCCAGTGGGGGGCGTAGAAGTATGGCTTTCGGAACATGACTCTCGTTTTCTTCAGCGGTTTAAGAGCACAGTTTCGCAGCTGAACGAACCAACCGTCGGGGCCTTCGGCATCGGATTTGAATTCGCCAATGAGGTCCAGCATGCGCGCCAGAGCGGACGTCTTGGCCGTGGAAGCTTTGAACAGAAGGTTGGTGCGAAAGTCGCAAGGATTGGCGAACAGCAGGTCTTCGAGGTCCGCTGCGAATCTTTTCCAATCGCTTCCGTAGCGTACGTTTGCATTCCAAGGTGGATGGGCATTCTTGACGACGGTTGGAACTTTGCGAATCAGGTGATGTCGAAATAATGTTTCGTAGGACACATTTTCGCGCGATGAAATTGTTTCTAAAACACATTTCAAAATATGCAAAACTATTGTTCCGACGAGTTCTTCCAAGTACCAGTACTTACCCACATTCTGGCAAACGGCACAATCGTCCGGAAAAGCTGGTAGTATTTCCAATTTATCCGTGCCAGCATTTTCACTTGATTTAGCAATCAAACATTTAGCACGATACAGTGGAGTCCAATCCCAATATGGTAGGAGCTCGAGCATGACCAACCGGCCAACTGCCGCCACATGCCAGTTCACCGTTGGAACGTAAACGACGGCTAAGCACATGGCCATAAACATCAGCATTCCGGTACACCATCGGAACACCACTTTACGCCACAAACGCCACCGAACCGGACCGAACAATGCGTAAATTTCCTTTTCCTTGAGGTTTGCTTTCTCTATTGCTTTCAGCAGGTCCCGCAAGCTGGCTTCTAGTTTTGAATCGGATTTTGCCATCCGATCCGCTCCCGGAGACATTTCGATAGAGACTAAAGCGAACGCGGCCGTTTTGGGACAGTCGCCAGATGCAACGAGCGTGGAACGAGATCATTTTCCGGTTGATTGCATTTTCCCATCAATTGTGAGAAAATTAGATTTACTTTCCTTTCTGGATTCGCTCGGTGCGTGTGGCAGTACATGATAAGGATTTAATCAGGATGCAACAAAGGAAGGTCCTTACGTAGTACGAGCGTGTGTGAGTCGTCAGCAACTAAACTTGTTTTTTTTTTTGACTAACTTGACAAAATAACTCACAAGAGCACAATCAAAACGATCCGAAATTTTACAATTTCGAAGGAAAACGGATGTTTTTGGAAATAATTGACACTTTTTTTCATTTTGGTAAACAGAGAAGTTCGTTACTTGTAGCTAACATAAAACGATTCATTATGAATGCAACACGAAAGAACTGTATCATACCTTATTGAACACCATATAGCAACTAAAGGACATTAATTGATCTATTTCGGATTTGTTTACAGCTACAGTTGAACAAATAATAAAGAATCTTTTTTCATTTTAAACAAGTTAGCGGCTTTTTTATACCATTTTCTACATCTCTAGCTCATCACATATTACTGCTGAGATCATCTAGTTTATCGTTGTAATCCTGTTGTTGAAATCCACAGGCCCATTTTCATACTTCTTCTACAAAGGCGGTGTAATTGACGCCGGATTTTTGAATTTCCTTATTTCACTTCAGACTGTTTTCTGCATTTTACACAACCACATTTTCTTAGTCCTTTTGTTTGTGACTCACTCATTTCAACTATTCTGGTTGCTGGTGATGCTAAAATAAATTTTTAAAAATTAAAAATAGCAAATTTAGTAAATTAACCGGGAAAACTACACGAAACATTGATGTAATCAATATAGTTCAGCAACTAGTATAATAAGAACATACATATAATAAAAGACACCATACTAACCAACTTACCGAGAACAACGGAATTGCTACGATCTGAACATTTGTGCTCCTGTTCTTCGAACGCTTCATACTGCTTGGCTAATTCGGCTTGCTGTTTGTTACGCCGCCTGTAAATCTTTCCTGATTTTCTATTATCTCGCGTGGACATTTCTGTATTGAAAGAAGATTTGCACTGAACCAAAGGATGCTCAACCGACAACGCCAAAGATATGTGGCGTAGGTAAATAAAATAGCATACGGAGAACATTCACTGCCCGTGCAAAATCTATTATTTTACAGGTATGCTTTTAGAGTTTCTCACTAGGTTTTTCCTATGGATATTGCGGATTTTCCATTTTTCCAATTTTGTTTAACCAAACTTTCAGGCAACATATTTCAAAATGTATACCGAGGTGCTAGGGTTTATTTAAATTTTAACCTGGTCAAAGCACAAGATATATTGTCATATTTATTTTGTCGTTAAATATTTGTTGGCTTATGAAAAGAAATAAATATCTCATTTAAATATTTAACAATTGCCCGCCGAAAACGCATGGGTTCAGTTCAGTTCCAATAATAGGAATTACTGGTTTCGATGATAGGTCATTTGTAGTCGTGGGAAAATTAAATCCCCGCAGGGAATCGAATCTTTCGATTCGAATCCATTCTGAGATCCGGATCTCCAAGTCCGAATCCCAATCCGTCATATCATGTATGAATATCAAATTTGTCGATTATTTCTATCGTTTGTTAAATTTTTCGAATTATTGACGAAATAAAATCCGATTGTACACAATCTACTGCGCTGTAAATTCAAACAATACGGAGCGAGTTTTCGAGTCTTCCGAATCACGGTTCTGCCAACACTAGTCCAAGATGGCAGATGAAATCTTGGCAGCAGTTTTGTACCAGTTTTGCAGCAGCAGCAGCAGCAGTTTTGTACCATACAGTCTTTGTATTGTTGAAATCGTATCGAAATCTCGCGAATTAAAGCGCAATCGTCGATGTAATTGGTAGCGCGCAGCAAACCGAAGGCAACTGCGTAGCATTGCCTCCTCCGGTGGATTATTCCACTCGCGGTTCGTGTTGTGCTGCGAAAGGGGTTGTGTTTCCTCGCCAGCATCGCCATCGTCACCATTTGCGCGGAGTCCCGCACATTTCGGCTCGATCGTGCTAAATTTGCGATTCCATACGCCCGCTGGATATTCATCGTGATACGACACAACGTACCCACCCGGACGGTTGTAGTTGGCTGCTTGATTTAGGTGGATCCATATTCCCGAACCCCACATGCAACTGGACGAAGATTGCAAAGGAGGGCAAACAAAGCAAGCAACGTTCTGCATCCGTGTGACGGAAACGAAAGTGTTTGCTCAAAGACGCTCTAGCAGCAGAACAAGGGCCCGCATGGTTCCCGAGTGAAGCAGTCGCGAAGAAAGTGCGTAATTCGCCACACACGGGCACAGACTACAACGCGCGAGCAGCAGAATCTGTATTCGCGAAAGTGCGTGTTTTCCAAGAAAACATTTCCCCAGCATTGCCGCCATCACCGTCCCGTCCGACAGCGTATCCGCCATCCCACGAGACCCGGTGCATCGTAATCGCGAAGAAGCTTCGCGACATTGTGGAAAATCAACCAACCCTCTCTTGGTCGAGGGTGCTGCAGCGGTACGAGGCGAAGGGAAAAGAGAAACCGATTTTCCTACAAAACAAGCATCGTCGTTGCAAGTGTGCGTCCGAGTGAACCAGCGAAAACCAAAGGGAAAGTCGGTTTAGCGATTGAACCGCGCGCGTCAAAGTGACAGCGGTACGTTAGTGCCACGGCAACACACAGGCCAGCATAGCTTGCTTTTCGTTCGTTCGTACGTGCGTTGCGTTGGTTACATAAAAGATTCGGTTAAGTTGGTGGAGCTGCACTCGACGGGGAAGTCGCCCGGACTGCATTGGTAGGAAATTGCGATTGACTGCGTAAAGAGCAGGGGTTGCGAGGCCCCCCCGGGGAAGTTAAAGATCCCTTGTGTGCATGTGAATGCATGTGTCAGTGTGACTGTTGTGTTTTTGTGCAGATCAGGTAGTGTCAAGTGGGTCACGAAAACTGCAACGGGGAACGGAAGAATTGGAAGGATTAGGTGCACAAAGGTTTCCACTTGTGACTATAAGGACAACCGGAAACAATCCTCAGCGAGCGAGTTCACCTCTGTCGTCAACGGACGTGTTTTAACGATTTGCCCACCGCGAAGGCAAACGAGCGAAAGAAAGGCCAACAACGACGAAGTGCAGCAGGCGAAGGGAGCAAAGCACTCCCGCGCAGGAAAAGATAGTCAAAATTCCAGTCCCGACGCGAAACCGTAGAGAAGGCTCTTCCTTGAGCCGCTCGGACGACAGCAGCAGCAGTAGCGATATGAGCAAGCGCAGCAAAACTAGGCCCGGTCCGGCCAGGTAAGCATCGTATTGAAAAGTTCATCTTTATAACTGAAAAACAAATCTACTTTACACATCCGTGTTTTGATAAATCCATTTAAAACATGACGGATCCAAAGTCCCGTTGAAACAGACGGCTGTCAAATCCAGCGAACGCTGTTTCACAATGTGTCGCCGAACAAGACACATGGTTGCTGGAGCGCTGCTTAGTTAATGTACGCGACTGATCATTGTTTATGCTTCGATGCTAACTTCGGATCGACCGCTAAACAGTCGTGGTTATTTTGGGCAGCATTGATTTTGTCCGCAAGCCTTGCTGGCTGACGCAACGTTACCACGCGATGGCGAGGATTTACTCTTCTTCCCAAAACATATGTATAGACGCGATCACGTAATCGGCGAAAAAGGGAATTGCTTTGGAATTACTGTGCATATTATTTTGCCTGCTTAAGCATTTTTTTGTAGGGGAATCTGCTATTGATGGGAGATGGTAAGCATGTTAGCTTGACTTAAAAATGAAAATAGCCAAACTTATCCTGTACGGAAACACCTGGACAATCGTTTTTGGTACCATGTTAGCACAAACATATGTTATTTTAATGCTTCTGATTGTTTGAGTATAGAGATTGTTTGTCTTGGAGCTTTTGAGACGAAAAGTAAGAAGCGATCTTCTCACAGAATTAGTTTGGTTCCTTACATACTTGATCTTCGAAGCTCTCTCAACATTATTTACCTTATGTGTACAGTAAATTTGACTTAAGTTATGTAAAACTTCAACACTTGAAAATTCTTCCATCTCTGCCGTATATTAAATCTTCTATTCAAACATGTTGTTCATTGACATAATTTCTAGATCCTACAGTATAGCAGGCAGTCGACCAGTCTTTAAGCATTCTTATCGTCTTCTCTAAACCAGATAACGACACGCACCTTCGCAGGGGACTTTTCCTAATCTTCCCCTTTACAAAACAATATGTAAAAATGATAAGTGGAAATTCTGTATCTGTGGCAATAATTGGAAGAAAGTGAAGGAATAATGGTAGCATATTTTTTCGTTTTGTTTTAAATAGTTGTTTGAATTTTTTTCAGAGTTCGCAAAAAAGGTTATTAACTAGTTAAAAATCTGTTAAAAAACTAGTTTTTAACTAGTTAAAAATGTATAATTAGCATTGGTACGCTACCAAATAATCCAACAATAACTTCCAAGTGATTTGTCTGGTGCTCGTTTGAAAAAGACTTATTTCGCTCGTTTGCCATATTTTAAGCAAATGATATATTTTAGAGTATATTCGTAAAGAGGATAGATAGAAGGAATCCCATGTAAAGTTTCGTGTCGATAGTAATTTCGGGAAGAAGAGAACTTAACTGAAAGTAAAAAGATTGCTCAATTTTTTAGCGTCTGACTTTGATTGCCTACCGGTGTATATAAATAAACAATAGCATATCCATTTTAAACCTGTTTGTGTGAATGATTGCAACATCTCCTAGCGATCTTTGAGGAATCACAAGTATTTAGAAAAGATGGTCCAATCACACAGATATCTGTCAACTATTAACCAGGTCATATTAAGCAAATACTAGAGATACAGTTTAACAAAAAAAAACTTCAATCCCGGTTGGGTACGGAACTCAAATGTTTTTCAAGGCTTTTGCTCACATTGAATACGAATTGGTGTAAAACGTAGAAAAATTACCAAAGAATCCATAGAATTATATTACGGTGGCAATTTGATCTTTGAATTGTCCTCCTTTCGTCACCCAAACCTGAGAAGCTATTAACTTTTCCCCAAATAAAAAAACTCAAATGGGGTTCACAGGCGTATTTTAAACGATGGTATTTGATAAACAGATTTATGACGTGCCATTATCTTAGTCGCGTGATCGTCAACGGTGCTGCAATGCAATTGTTGATCCTCGGCTACGTATCAAGCCGGCAACCTGCCAACGGTCGACGCCGCTGATCCCGTGGAAAATATCACTGAATGCACCGCGGTGGTAACGTTGTGCCGCCATACTCCACGGTCATACCATCCCCATTGTCTGCCGAGGCTGCCCGAGAGTGCGTTGTAAAAATTCATTCAGACTTTTCGCAAGGATATGCCCCCGGAAAGGAGGCGGTGCGGTAAAAGAAAGGGTTTGGAGTTTTTTTATTTAAAATAAACCCATTTACTCTTCTAGAAGGTTTTCTTCCTTCGCGCAGATGATTCTGAGTGTTGCACAGGGAAGAGGGCTTAGGAGAAGGTGGAGGGTGAATTTCCTTGTGTCCTAGAAAACATATGTACCACCGGCCACCGGACACAACACTAGCACATGTCCGTCGGTATGCTTTGGCGAAAAACTTACTCTTTCTCTCTCCCTCTCTCCCTTTCACTCACTCTCCGGAAAAATGTTTACCACTCTTTGGGAGCATTGGCAAAGAAGCATAAAAATCCTTACTCCTGCCTGTTTCCGTGCCGCCGATTGAGACCTTTCTCCCATTCTTTATTGATTGGGGTTTTCCTTCGCTTTCTCGTGCAGGTTTTCCTCACAATTTCCAAAACACATAAAAACAAACCAAGCTTTAATACCTCTTTCGTTTAGTTAAAATGCACACGCAAAGAAAACGTATTTGTTGGTGAATTTCCTGGACCTTCATGCTCACATCCAGCATGGCATGTATCGGAAAAATCGCATTCTCTAGCCCCTCTCTTTTTCTCTGTTTTTACTCGCTCATTTTCCCCGATGAAATCCTCCCCCCTCCGTGTTGTCATCCGGTGGGGCGGTGAACAATGAACAGCAGGATCAAACAGTGTATTTGTGCGGAAAACTTCTCCTGCGCCGCCGACATGTGGTTCGAATTTTCCACGAATGGGAAATCTTTCGGCGAGCGGTAAACCGAGGCGCGAGAGTGTCGTCGTGTGATAAATGTTATGTTTTGTGAAAGGAAAGCAATAGGGAAGGTGACCAAAGTGAACTACTTATACTTACGCACAACCGATGCAGTTAAGGAAACGGATGGATTGCATCGCTGCTTTGTTTGAAGGTTGTTGGAAGGGAGGGAAGAAAGGGAAAGGGGCAAACGATAATTTTTTGTGTTCCTTTTCCTCTCTCTCTCTATCTCTTTGGCGAAAAGAATTTAAATTTTCTCACTATATTTTGTACCATGCCGAGTGAAGGAGCTCGATTCATGGTTTTTCCGATCACACACCTTTCCCAACCTTCTACGGTCTCCCATCCGCCGGGACGTTTATTAGCGGTCTTTGCGTGTATGTGCACATGGAGACCGCGCACTACTCAGCACATGCGAAAGGACAACCGGATGGCACCGTGTGTTGGGGACACCGGCACCACCGGGAGAGAGCGAAAGAGGCCGAGAGGGTTTTCGGTTTGGCCCATCGCGGAGCACACACCGGGTAAGAGCGGTCGGGAAAACGCTTCGGGACGAACCTCAGTCGCAGTCGGGCTGTGCTCCTTCCCAGCGGTGTGTGCGTGTTGAGCTTTCGGGTCTCGGTTAAGGATTTCTTTTCTTCTGCCTCCCACCGGGGAGGAAAGCTTTTCCGGTGTATTCCGGTGGCCGAAAAGGAAAATTAAAGGTGGCGTAAAAGCAGTGCCCCGTTTACGGTTTGCGACGTACAGCTATGCCGTGGTGAAACAGTCGTGAAAATTGCAACTCCCTCTTCGATCCAGTGCGACCGTGTGCCACCGAATGTGTGCGTGTTTGACCCCATTTTGCCTATCGGAGATATGATGGTGGTCCGGCCCCACTGGTACTGGAGAAAATGATGTGAACACATTTTCCGATTAACCAGCAGCAACGCACGTGCATGTGTGTCTACTACCGTGTATTTGTGTGTGTGTACGTGTTTGATAAAAAAGAAAACTGCTTTCACAACGCCTACAAAAGAATGCATCGTGAGAACACGCAGAGTCGGCAAGGAAAATTGCAAACTTCATTGCAAATAAATATAGCAAAATGGTGCTGTCCTTTATTGTTCACATCTGAGTGGTGGCTTTTGGAGTCACAATTTTTGCCCCTTCGAACGCCAAACGGCTCTGCCCTCTCGCTCACTCGCTCACTTACCAGCCCCAATGTTCAATCGATGGCCAAAATGGTGGTGGTTTTCTCTCCATCGCGGTTTCTTTGTGAGACGATCCTCGGGTCCGTTGTTGGGACGAAAAGGTCGTTTTCTAGTTAGGGAAGTTTATAGCTTTCCTAGGCCAACAATTCAACCCATTCAACAGAATCCCGCTCTAGGTTATTATTATTACCGAGACGAACGTGCGATGTGCTGGAGGTGGAAAAAGTCTTCGTCAGTTGCATAATTGAAGCATTCGTATTCTTTCTTCGCGTCGGTTGCGTATGCGCCCGGCGGTTGTAAAAAGTTGCATCGAAACCACAAACTTTAAGTTATTAGTCCAGGGTAAACAGAAACATGCAAGAGTTTGAGACACTCGAATTTTGTTTTTGTGTGTTTAAATCCCAATCTTGCCAGGAAATCTTTGCCACAAAAAAAACCTCCCAACACAGAAAACCTCCCATCATTGGATTGGCGCTACTTTCGATTCGTTGTTCGTCAAAGAAAATCCTTCCCAATATCCCACAAACCCGGCAGCACCGGGGCTCAGATAGAATAACAGTGCGATCAACACTTCCTGTGCGTGTCGCATGTGTTGTTTCTTTTTTGGTGGGGGTTTAAAAATAAATGTAATGTACTCTAACGCACCACAACTGCCGGTGTGCGGTAAGACAATTATTTCCCAGCTTTGAAATAATCTTCCCTCTTTTGTGTTGGGAACGCACGATTAGGGAACACCACGAACAAACCGAATAGTGCAAAAATGTGCTGCTTTGCCGCGGGGACAGTTAGTGTGTCTTTCATGTGAAGGAAACCGAGATGGGGCCGCACAGGAAGCAACATTTATATATAGTTTAATCAGCGCAACACCAGTTCCCGGTTCGTTCCGTACGACGCTGAGGATACAGGTTCTTTGTGCCCTCGTTTCTAACATTTTTAACGTAATTTTTGGTGCCCAATTTGTCACTCGTCCTCAGTCGATTGCGGATAACTGTACTTGCTTAACAGCATTGACGACAAAAAAAACAAGGATCAGTGAATTTGTTTGTAACAAGTGCCATTAAAATATCAGCTCATCGGGGGCTGGCCGTTGTGTGAAAGACAAATAATATAGGGATTTTTTTTGTCCAAACTTGTGTGTAAATTACGTGTTTGTGTGTAACCTATTTAATGCACTTCTATTTCTGTGTTCGCGTGTTGCTTTGTTGAATACATCAAAGGACAGTTCTTTAAAGGACGAATGCCCCAGCAAGTTCCGTGTTCAACATCAGTTGGACAAAATTAAGTACACACATACATTCGGGCCCGTCAGTGACACACCCCCACACAATTGTGCTGATCGATGTTATTGTTGCTTGCGACGAGATAAAAAAAGAGCGTTATCATCCTGAACGGAACATCCTGAGATATCGACATCGATTTCTACCCAGAGAAAGAGAGAGAATGATGGGGTTTTTGTGAGTGAGTGTGTAGCTCTATCGTAGCTGAATGAGTCTCCTCAGAACGAATCCCACCCGGAAAAGTTACTGCACCGTCACGCGTGTGTGTCCTTCAACCGGTGCAACGATGCAGTCAAGAAACAGTTGCGCTCGGTAAATCTTGACCTGATCCCCTACACCCGGCCACAAACGGTCCCGGTCAGGAATGCAGGACAATAGCACACGGTCGGTTTATAAACAAGGAAACCGACGGTGGCTCGGTAGTAATGCACATTAACTGAGTGTGTGTAAGTGTGTGGCGTGGTGCATCAGCAGCGAATGCAGAATGGCCACCATTCGCACGAAACGATCGACGCAAAAGAGTAATCTCACGAGCTGAAAGGCGCTTGCCACCGACTGTGCATGCCTTTGTTTTGGGTTGCAACCGTGAGACGATGATGCATCAACACCCGTCGGTGAAGTGCAAGTGCAACGTCCAAGAAGTGTCGTGACGGCTACGTTTCGTTTCGGGCCACAGTTCTCGACTGGCGGGCAGCAGACGGGTCGGGTAGCTGTCTGCAAGATTTTGGAACGGTCAAGTTGGTTTTGTGTGTGTATGTGCATTCGATTCGAATCATTCGATTATCACTTCTTTTTCGTTTGAATTGTTAAACGTTGTGCATACAATGAATCTGTGATACATCTTCGCCGCCACCATGGAGCTGCAGCACTACTATCTATCGGTACTGTCTTGGGTTGTTTGAGTTTCTTTTTATCACAGCAATTAAATGTCATCAATGAGATTCCGTTCCCCCGATTCCGCAACCCTTTTTCACATTATTTGTGCTTGTTTTAACATGGAAACGTCCCTTTAAATATTGAAAAACAAGGAACGAATGCAAAACTTTCTTCAAACAAGTTACGAAATCGAAGCTGGCAGAAAAAATCCTTTTCAAAGCGCGTTTTGTGACCAAAATATTCTCAAATTTACAACACAACTAATACCCGTTGTTAAACAAACGAAACGATATTTGCGCGCATGAGGCAAAGATATGAAAAACGTTGGCAAATGGTTCAGTTTGATGCTTTACGATTTACGACGAACGATTTTTTTTCAAGAAGTTTTTTTTTGTTTGAAGATGCATCGGTTAATCCATAAACTATTTTGCTGGAAAATTGTGTACAATTTCGAAATATTTTAATTTTAAATTTATACCAAACGCCGTTTAGTAATGTATGATTTAATTTCCTAATGTTTCCAGGACCACACGGCAGCGTTCGATTCAAGCGGAGGGCATTTACAACAATGCACCATTTATATACGCGGCCACATCGCATGTCGGCAACATCGTGCAAATCCAGACACCGGCCGGTCAAATATGGGAGGGCGTGTTCCGGACATTCTCCCCACTGTTTGCGGTATGTTTCGTTTTGTTGGTCACGTGGAGAACGGGATTAATAATTTTGTTTCACTGCAGGTTGCGCTGGAAATGGCACATCGCATTGAGGTAGGACCGGACAACACGACAAAAATCATCGTGGGTTCGTTCACCGAGAAGCTGATCTTCAAGCCGAACGACATCGTAACGTTCGCGGCGAAGAACGTCGACCTGGAGTACGCGACGCGCGACACCTTCAAGACCGACACGGCCATCTCGCGCTGCAACGGCACCAGCTGGCTGGAGGACCGCGAGCTCGAACCGTGGGACGGCGAAAGTGGCAGCCTCAATGGCGACCTGTACGACAACAGCAGCCTCGAGCTGGACAGCAGCGCCGACGGGTGGGATGTGAATGAGATGTTCCACAAGAACGAGACGATCTACGGCGTACATTCGACGTTCGACCAGTCCCTGTCCGGCTACACGGTGCAGATACAGAAGAAGGACAGCGAAGAGTTCAAGGTGCAGGAGCTCGAGGCGGAGAAGATTGCGAACGAGATCGAGAACAATCCGGTGTACAAGGAGCGCATCGACGTAGAGAACGGCGACGAGGAGGCCGCCTTTGCCGCCGTCAGTCGTCCGGTGAACGCGCCCGCCGCAGCGTCGAGCGCGGGCGGTTCGGGTCCTCCCGGAGCGGGGGCTAACGCCAGCGCCCCCACACCGGTGGCGATAAACGATAAAAACTCGAACATTATCAACTCCAACAGCAGTAGCACCGGCGGTGGAAGCAGTAGTAATAGCGCCAGCAGTGCAAGCAATACGGGCGGCAACTCGGCGGTGGCCAACAATAATAACAACACGACCAACGCGATGCCCTCGAACACGAAGTACATTGTGCCGGCCAAACGCAAGCCGGGCCAGGGAGGCAAGCTGGTGCGAAGCACTCCGCCACCACTAGCCAACAATAACAACAACAATAACGGAGGTCCACCGGTTTCCGTAAACTCCCAGCAACAGCAGCAGCAGCAGCAACAGCCGCCAAGCCCTCAGGCGCCGCACAAGAACAACTATGGCCAGATGATGCCCGTGCAGCAACATCAGCAACAGCAGCAGCCGCCACCACAGCAACCTCCGCAGAACAATCAGCAACAACACGGTGGTGGTGGTGTAATGCAGCATCCATCCGGCCCTCCGCAGTACGGTATGCACGCGAACCAGTCGCCTTACGGTCACGTGCAGCACCAGCAGCAACATGCGCCACCCCCGCAACAACAGCAGCAGCAGCAGCAACAGCCGCCGCCGCATGTGCAGCAAGCGTCGGTTATGAACGCGAACAAGATGAACGGCGATGGCGGTCGGGGAGATATGTCCGGGCCTCCTGGCGGCGGCGGTGGTGGAGGTGGCGGTGCGGGTGGAAACATGAATGTAAATAGCAATCAGAAGCCTCTTCCACAGCGTGCGGTACGGCAGTACCCGAACACGCAGGCCCAGGTGACGTACACTGAGCCTCCGCCATCGCTGAACCCCCAGCAGATGCAGGCCCTGTCCAAGCCTCCGATGCATATGGCGCATCCACACCATGCGGTTGTGCCACCGCATCATCCACCTCCATCCGTCGGTTCTCCCGAGCAGCAGCAGCAGCAACAACAACAACAACAACAGCAACAGCAGGTTGTAATTCAGCAGCATCATTTGCCGCCACCGATGATGGGTGTCCAACAGCAGCCTCCGCAGCAGCAGCAACAGCAGCCACCGCTGCTACAACAGCAGCAGGTTCAGGGTCCACCGCCGCAACCTCAGCGTCCAGTGGTCCCCCGCAACCGGGACATGGAGATCGACAACTTGCGCAAGTTCGGCCAGGACTTCAAACTCGCTCCCCCGCAGCAACCTCCCATGCCGAATGTGCATCAACAGCCGCCACCCTCTACCCAGCAGCAGCATCAAGCGGGCCCTCCGACGCAACACGGTGGCGTGGTCGTGCACCAGCAGCCTCCACCGCCACAGCAGCAGCTGCAGGGCCAGCAGCCGCCGGATCATTCGGCCCCGCCACTCCTCGATCACAGTTCGCCACCACTCGTGAACCAGCCGCAGCCCAAAATGGTGAGCCAGCACAACGAACCACCACCGCAGGCCCCCAATCAACACCCGCAGCAGCAACAGCAGCAACAAGTGCCCCCAAACCAGAACCAACAGAACCAGGCGTCCCAGACCACCTCCGGCATGGTACCGGCTCCTTCCCCGCACCTGGTCTCGCAACAACAGCAACCTCCGCCCAACCAACAACAGCCACCACCACCTCAGGGTGGGCCGCAGCAGCCGCTCTCCGTCGGTGGAACGCCGCCACAGCAGCAAGCTCCTCCTGGCAGTCAGAACACTCCGAACAGTGGCGGTGGCACGCTTGTTGTAAGTGGAGCACCACCACCGAACACACCCGGTAACGTCCCGGGAGGTGGTGTGCCGGACAATGGAGCCAGCGGTGGTGGCGGTGGTGCCGGAAGTGGAGAACAGAAACCCGGAACAACGGCCAAGAAGGTCTTTACACTGAATCCGGCGGCCAAACCATTTACGCCCCGCAGCCCAAGCACCCCCAACCCGTCACGGTATGTATCGGAATGTACCGGTAGCCGTTTTCTGGCCACCAGAGCGTTCCTTCTTCTCTATCTGTCTCCCTATCTGTATATGTGTGTGTGTGTTTGTGTGTTTGAATGTTGATTGTATACTTTTATGATTCACTATTTATCACACTCGATTTTAAGGAAAACATCTTGCTTTTACTTTTGGTTTGAGTTATCGTCCCTTAGTTTGTTTTTTTGCGCATGAGGGTACTGTTTCTGGAGATCGATCAAGTTGTCTTATGTCTTATCGCATTTTGCACTTTATTTTAACCATCACATAAGAAACCGTTTTACGACCATCAAACATATCAAGGACAGAAAAGAAGCACGAGGCTTTTTGTTTTGATAACGCTGTAATTCGGCAAGAGTACGAACAGATTGTTCATGATTAATGCTTTATTTAATTATGCTTGTTTATTTTGGTAGCGAGGGATGACCATTTAAAACATGACCTTCAGATGTTGGCTTATGATTTCTTCCTTTATTTCCTATTTTTAATATCAACACTAGAATGCATCGCTTGTAATCTTGCCGGAACGCTTTTCGGCGGTCTTTTTGATCGCTCTTCCACATTCGCTTCGTCAGATTTAACGATTTTTCGAATCCGTAAACGGCTACTTGTTAGTAGATTTGTTGACTATCTTGGACCTTTTTTTTTGGTTTGTTGATGCACCTCTCCATCGTTCCGCTAGCTCGGTGTAAAGCAAAAAAGATTAGGTCGGAATTCTTTTCAAAAAGAGAAATGTAAATTCAGAAAAAAGTATGTGCTCGAAAGCACACAGAGAAAAAATAATATGCAGTCGTTGTTGAGATATTAAAAATACAATTTGCGTGACGGTCAAAATGCCCACTATTTCGATTCTAGTGTTGAACGAGCGTGAATTGGTTTAGGTACGAAACTGGGTTTTTTTTTGCATGTCGCCTAATTTCTATTCAATTTTAAACGTGTCTTTTGCCTGCCCCATGGTTAGGATATAGTGGTAGTCAAAATTTCTTTCGCATCACCATTAATTAATGTTAATAACCCTAATTTTTTTCTAAACACACACATTTTCTATCACATGACCACGATCACGACTACTACCACCACCATCACCACCAACAACCATCAATCACATCCTCACATGTGCCCGTGCAAAATATGTGACCCTTACCACCACATCACGCCCATCATTACCCCGAACGGCCCTAAACGCGCCGTGGTGTGTGCATATCAAATCAAAAATAACAAATTGGTCAACCCAAACAAAACCAACCAAAATCGTTTTGATTCGCTCGCAAAACAATGCCAAAATGATAATCGTCGTGTGGGGCGCATAACTGCTACTGCTACTACTACTACTACTACTAATGCTACTACTACTACTACTGCTGCTATTGCTAAAACAAAATTGTTGCAAACGACTCCCGAAATCGAATGAACGCGCGCAAATTCGAATCGCAACATCGCGAAACTATAACTGCCAAAATCCAATAAAAAAAACCCCAATAATTAATCTCATTTAACCGTTCTACTACCGCAAGCCATCCACCAACTACTAACAGTAACATAAGTATCATTAATGGTAATCCTTATTTCGCACGCCCACTGAAAAGTCACACGTCTTCTAGCCCGCACACACCGCAAACGCCTGGCCCGGCCGCGTTAGCGCAGGGTTCGTTCCAGCCGCAGGTCATACAGCAACCGATCATGATGCAGTACGTGGTGAACCAGTCCTCATTCCCGGTCGCTCAGCAGCATCCGCACGTGGGCCAACCGACGCGTATTCGCAATGGACGCCAAGGTAGCTACCGGAATGACATTTGTACGCAAGCCAAAATAGAACCTCCCAAATAAATGGAGAAGCCCATCCCCCCTTCCCCCATGGGCATCCGTCTGTTCACCGGTGTGCCCTTCTACCAGCCCTGCCCGAGCACGCCAGCTCGGAAGTGGTGGTGATGAGAAAATCCGATCCCAGCTGGGGCTCGATCAAACCGATCCGGATCGCAGATTTGAGATCGATCTGCACAGGAAGATCGAGTCCCAGCGTTCTATAAAGATCCCATTTCTCAACACTACCCCAGGCAGTGGGTGTGGAAGGACAGCCGGTGTAGGGGAACGAATTTTACTAACCTGCTTCCCGGCCCCGGTGGCCATTTTTTAGTTCCCGTCGGTGCGTCTCAGATGCAGGTGGCAGCCGCAACCGGACAGCCACTGCTGGCGCCTAATCCGCTACAGATGATCACGACGCCGTACGGGCCGGCCATCCACACGCAGCCCTTCCAAACGGGGCCAGCATTCCACCAGCAGTACCGCGCGATCTACGACGCACCACAGCCCGCGCCCCTGCAGTACCTGGCGGCGACGCCACCCTCGACTACGCCCTCGCCCGGCCAACCGCACCAACAGTACCATCCGGGCCCGCAGCCATCGCCGGCCGGCGGTGGCCCGCCGACGTACGCGCCCGTCCACCATCAGCCACCGACGGCGTACACGATCCCGATGTGCAATCCGGTCGGTCCGCTCCAGGTGGTGCAGCCGATCTACCAGAACATCACGTCCGCACCGCAGCAAAACCATCACCAGCAGAGCATGCACGTCATGCACATGCAGCAGCATCCGTCGGCGCAGTAGCATAAGTTCCAAGCGGCCACACCCGGTGCAAACGGTCCGCCTCCACCTCATCCGTCGTACGCAAAGGTTTTGAAAAATTGAACTTATCAGCAAGAGAAGAGAGAGAGAGAGGGAGTGTGTTAGACGACAGAAGACCTAACTATGTATACCACCATCCCCAGCCGGCGGCTCCGCCATGAAAACTCTGATCGTGTGTGTGCGTGTGTGCGTGCGTGCGTGGCCAGCTTGAATAGCAAACTTCCATCCTTTGCACGGCGAACGTCCATTTGTTAGGCAAAAAACAAAAAAAAAATAACAGCGAGAGAGAAGAGACAGCCCGCGGGAAGGATTGCCATCAATTTCCGCAACCCGAAGAAACTGAACTGATCTTCGCGCAACGTACGCCAACCGTATCTGTATATTAAAACTCGTATCAATAAGTTATTAAAAGTAGTACTACTAAGGAAGAAGAGATAGAGGGGGAGCGTGGTTCCGTGATAGGCCCATCTTTGGTAGCTCGTTGCACATCCCATTCATCCAAAACCAGTCCCTCCTGCTCCTTCACCCTGTACGTACGAGTGGGGGAGACTCTTTCCACTTACGCACAGGCAATGTAAGCCTTTGTGGGGGGAAGATCGATGATCGAAGACGGAAGAAAATAAGCCGCTCCCCGTCCCTCCCAAGATGCAACAAAAAGCCTACGCATCCCCGTATCCGGTCTCCATATCCCGGTGTAAATATCAACAGTATCCCTTCTGAGGAACCTAACGTAACAACGGCGACGACGACGTTGGTGGAGTAATGCATGGAAACGAAAAAGACACATACACAGACACGCAAGTTACATTTCTAATCCTATCCCTGATAATTTTCTTCTGCCACATTGGCTTTTTAATTCGTTTCTCCGTTACACTATGTACAGTTTGTTTGATTGGTTTTTTCTTCCGTTTTTTGTTTTGTTTTCTGATACACCCTTGTGCAAAAAACATTCCCTACCCATCCTTTGGTGAAACAACTGAAAAGTGAAACATGTAAATATTTCACAAACAAACCTAATTTGCAAAACACCTGTAAGCCTTTATGTGAAAACACATGGCGCACCACGGACCCGAGTTCGTGGGAAATTCATTGCGACCAAATCGGGAGGTGATGGGAGATATTTTCTCTGGAATTATTAATAATCCCCCTCCCCATCGTTGGTTTTATATCTTTGTGTGTTTGAACTTTTTGTGGATGGAGTGACAAAGGTACGAAAAATGCTTACTCCATCACGAAGCCGCCAACCGAGGAATCACCTCGTAATGTCACGCGGGCAACCGTTCGTTCCGGGTACGTGTACATCGACACTGTAAAAATGTAACGCGATAGAATTAAAATCGAAGAAAGTAGAAGATGAAATCGACACCCCCTGATGCCCGAAAAAAAAATGGTAAGGACACTTTATCTGTTGACCCTTCTTTTCTTCCTTTCCTAGCCACGTTAGGAAAGAGAAAGGGGGAGCGTTGTCTGTATTCCTTTTTCGCGCATAATCAAACTACAGGCGTCTCTGTGTACTGTTTTGGTGGGTGAAAACAATCGATTGGGGTCGATTGTCGATGGCGAGAGACGCCGTACGGCTCACGGTTGCTTCACTTATGAACTGTGAGCTGCAAACGTTTGGGGGAATGCCTGAATGGCGGTGTAGTAACGTATTATGTATTTAGCTAAATCAAATTAAACTAAATCTACACGCGCGGTGTCGGTGTAGGGATGATCGGAAGGGGATGGGAAAAGTGCGATCATGCTTCAATAAACATCAGTCAGTTTAGGAAAGCCCGTAGAGCCGACGGCTAACGAATTGTCCGTGATCGCCTGCAAATGAAAGATCGAAGTAGACATGAGTGTAAAAGACGTCAGAGAAACAGCCAAATTTGAGAGGCTGGCCGTGTGGAGACATGGGCGATGTTATGTACAGAAAGAAGCGCAAACCCAATAGGTTACCCACGGGGATGGTAAACAGAACGGACCGAAAACGAAGCGAGAGCAATAAGTATAGACAGTTGGCATAATGGTTGGACAAACGATGATGTAAAATAAGCATGAACGAAAAGCGGATGAGCAAAAGAAAAAGATGAACTCCTAATGGAGAAAAAATCAAACTGGAATGAAAATGGCAGAGCAGAGAATCGTCTTGCTCGAGGATGTGGTGATATAGGGAAAGGAATGCATTGAACTCGGTAGCCAATATAAATAATATAAATTATTGAATCGAAAACAGCCGTGTGCGGTACGGAGACAAAGAAAAAGGTAGCACAATTGCAAATCGGCCCGAATGGACACACCTAGGTACATTAAAGAAGTAACAAGTAAGAACACAACCTTCAACATAAACCCAAACGTACGACTCACTCGGACGCTCGGAGACAGTTATTCCGGAGGGGGGCCCAGTTCCAGTGACTCTTAGCACTTAGCAAATTAGCTAGCTCGAAGGACGAAAGGACGATGAATGCCCGTTGAAATGCGTGTGAGTGTGTTTGTGGAAACGAAGCAATGGTGGGCAGAAATAGACCTTATTAGACACACATCCAAACAGTTGACGAGAAGTGCGTGTGTGCGTGATATGTCCGCAAACGTGCAGCAAAGAGAGACCGGGTGGTGCTATTAACACGACAAACAAGAAAGAGAAAGAGAAAGAGAAGGAAAGAGAAGAAAAAAAAATAAAGCAAAAAACACTAGGTGTGTAGGAGAAAATTACAGTTTAAAAAAGGTGGGAGTAGAATTTCAAATGAAAAGGTCCTAAGAAACCAAGGATATCGTATGGAGTGTAACAATAGGACGAACAACTTGGAACTGCTATGGAGCAATGGGAGACTTGAGCAAAAATTTGCAGCAATGAGCAACATGCATGTTAAACATGGCATAAGTGATGAATCATTTTGTCCAGAGATATAACTATTCCTCTCAAAAGACACACACACACACAATAGAAGAATAGCGCAAACAAATCGAATGGGAATCAATCCGCATTGAGCGAATCCCTCGAGCCACAGAACGCAAAGTAGAAGATGTAATTAAAGTGGACAAATGACGGGGACTGACCATGCGTGTCGGTACAAGCTCCCCACCAATGAAAGAAACAAACAGCTCACGGATTAGATTAACTCCGGAAATGGCACTGGCCTGGACAGAGAAGCAAGAAGGAATAATCTTTTGGCAAAAAGGACACCTCAAAAAAAGCGTAGGGGGCGAACATTGTGTGTGTTTACTAAACAAACTCAAACACAAAGCTTTTATTTACGAATCCTTTTTTTTTTTGTTTTGTGCTTCCAACACATTTTTTGTGCTGGAAAGGTGATACGATGCTTTCACCGCCTACCGAACAAGTCTTACAATGCATGTGTTCAATTGAAGATTGGCTCAATAACGAGGCAGGGAACAGAATTCTTCCATCCTGGGAGGATGGACGATGGCTGGTGGACGCGTAAGAATCATATGGAAAGCCAGAAGAGAAAACACAATTATACAGTTCAACTGAGTGAAGGGAATTCCGTAGATGAGTAGGCCGTGGCATTGAGAGCTGCTCGAAAGCTAGTAGAACACAGCGACACTGAAGATAGGAAAGGACGAAAGATAAAACAAAAACAGATAGTGGCAGGATCACGGCGGAGGAAGGCACTGAAAACACGGTTAAGCAATTTCTTTCTTTTATTGTTGTTTTATTTGTTTCCATCTCCAACAAATACCGCCGCACAACAGCCTGACATCCGTGTGGGGGGCGTATGAAAAAGACCCATTATTAGTGTGCTGGGGATGAAAAAGTCCTTGGTGACCCCTTCCCCGACACTCCGGATAGATTAGGTGTGTTTGTGCATGTTATTGTTTTACCTTTTTTTTCTTTATTTGAAAAGAGAAAAAAAGAGCAGAAAACCTTCAGTGAAGCAGAGGAGAAAAAAAACAGAAAAAATAATAAAAAAAAGACGCTAAACAAAACCATCTATCGATATTTTGTGGTTTATTTTCGAAACAATGAAAGAACGAAAGCAAATCGATTTTTTAAAATAGTTAATAATTTTAAAAAAAAAAATTAACCAAATCCAGCAGGGTACTTAGATCGTCAAACGTCGTACTTGCCTACTGTAAAGCACTTCATTGTGCACCGCCAAACGTATACCTTGGAGTATCGAACAGGTTAAGTGCACAATTCGAAGCTCTCTAGGATCTACCGCAATGGTAGGCATAGATGATTGTTGATAGGTTTCCCAATAAAGTGCTTTACATTAGGCTTGCATCGTTTGACGATCCAAGTAAGCTGTTGGATTTGTTGTTAGTGAGTAAAACGCTAAACGGAAGACAAATGGACGAGTTGTTACGCAAACCTAGTGGGAGTTTTAGTTTTGATTTGTGGATAATAAATCACGCGTTCATAACTTGATAGTAAACTAATTGCACAATTCCCGGTCAACAGCAAAAAAACTTTTTTCCGCCTGCTAAATTTTATTTACAATATGGTGTTTTATTACAAAAAGGAAACCGTTAACAATAATAACAATGTTAAATCTATTCCCATTCATTCTTCATCCACTATCCAATCTTTGGATATTGCATCAGTCTTTTTGTCCGTTTTGTACTGCTCCAGTGGTTGCTCGATTGCGCCCACTTTCGATACGCCCTGCACAATCTGCTGATAGCGATCCCTTATATCCGTTATCCATTCCGTGTCGTCCCAGTGGTACCAGCTCAGCAAGCACACGATTAGAATGAAAAACAGATTGGTGGTGATACCTGCACAAGTAATATAGAAATGAAAGGACATTGGTGGTCAGAAAAGGAGTCGACAAGAAAGCCACAAGCAGCAGCAGCAATAACCCCTACCGATTATGGCCGACAGGACTGGCCAGTTGAACATTAGATAGCGAAGCCCTGTAAAGTTGGCGATCACGTGCAGCTCGGCCGAGTAGAGCTGAATGTCCCGGCACTGGATGGTGATGTCGATGTTGGTCGCCGGTTGACTGGAATCGTCCAGAAACTGTGAAAACAGCTCCACCGTGACCATCTGTTTCTCCTCGCGGTACCCAAACACGAGCAGCGGCGCAAAGACGACGGTGAGAATTGTCTTCAAGAGGTCGGACTTGTAGTGGAGCATTGACATCCGGCAAGAGCTGGTAATTTCCTCTTGCTGGTAATCCTTTAGGGTGCCACAAACGGTGAACATGCCTACGGGGGAAGATCAAAAGAGACATTTTATTTCTTAGTGAAAATAATCAAAACATATGAAGTAACACAAAACGATCCAGCGTGGCTCCAGCAAGGGCCAACCCGGGACAAGGCTCTAACTAAGCAGACAAACACTAACTCTAACCGATTACCTATTTTACCATTTTGTTCTGATTCGGGCATTTCGAGGTTCAAAATAATCTTATACGGTTGGCCAACCATGAGGAATCTTTGATGGTTTGTGAGGGCCACATTGGCCGTGGGATACGGTTTGCAGTCCACAGCCGAATCCTTGCACTCGCTATGAAAAGATCAAACGATGCAAACGTTAGTTTTGGAAATGTCGATCCAAGCAATCCAACGGATATACGTACCGGATGTTCAGGTGGACATCCTTCATGTGCAGCACGGACGGCATGTACGAGTAGTAGAAGTACAGGTACAGAAAGATCGAAGCCCACACGACGGAAAACCCGACCAAAACTACGATGATCAGCTTGAGAAACACATTTTTCGTCGTCTTGACGCTCTTTGCTTTGCGCGCCTGGTATTCTTCGGCCGCCGCCAGGCCCAGGGTGGCGATCGGTTTGAACACATAGTTACGTATTATTCTGAAGGGATCTAAAACCATCAGCAGCAGTCCGACGAGGCCCATGGTACGTGGATTAGGTTTCCGACTAATTCCGAACCGAGGTAGATAAGCAATCACTTGCGTAGGTGATAACGGAAACGTTGATGTTGTACTTTCGAGTTTTTTTTTTAAGGAATGGAAGCGAAGAAACAAAGCACCGTGCGAACAGACGAGTCGGAGTGTTAAACTGAGAAAAGTGCACTGGGCTGATAAATCTACATGCTAACTCATAATACAACTCGCTGCACTGTTCTTGTTGTTTTGCACGTTTCCTTACGAATAACGCTTTTGCATCATACGACTCAAAGTAAGTACATGTTAGAGGTTAGGTTAAATGTATGCACCTTTCTGACAAGAATTGCTTAAAAAATCTGTCTACAACAAAATTTTAGAAATTGTAACAAAAAATATTGTTTTGCAACCAATTATGAGGGCCAAAACCTTTTGTTTTCTATTTTAAATTAGGCTGAGATTTGTTTTCGAAGTTCTATTGCGTACATGTCAAAATGCTATAAACGTACCTGCTTTACATGTAGAAGCCTTGGTCAGTTGTTGGTTTGTTTTGATTTTGCTGCGTGCCCAATGGTTCTTGTCAATGTAGAATAAATATAGTAATTTAACGAAAACAGTTTGAATTGAGAAAATATATTTTTATTGATTTTGAAAACATTGCTGCATTGAAGCTCATTTGTTTTAAGGCTTAGAGAATTTATTTTAATATTATTACTCCAGCGAAAAATAAATGGACTTTATACGATAAAACATAACAATCGGTATACATTACCACCACAGTTCGAATCCGGGAAGAAAGCAGGTCCTAAATTCCCTACAAACGCATATGCATCAGCTTCCTCATAAGGCCAGGGCCATTCCATAGGCCGTTCAGCAGCAGGTGCCAATAGAGTGCCGGCATAAAGTCCTTCTTCATCAAGTACATCGAGAATCGTTCCTTACTTTGATCGACCGGGAACGTCTCCAAGGGTGTCAGCGAGTAGTCAAACTCTGCCAGCACGCACGTGTTGTATCCCGTGACCAGGGGACAGGACGCATATCCATCGAATACCCGGTTCGGTGATTTGCCATCCATCACAGCCATTAAGTTTTTGTACACCACTTGCGATTGGGCCGCTAGGCGAAGGTAGAGGTGAACGGAGAGAAGACAATTGATTGCATGTTAATTTAAATGTTTATGGATTCCGATTGACAATTCCAGCGCAGTTTCTTACCGACCGAGGCGGCCGTTTTAGAATTCGGAGAGGACGAACAGTCACCGATGGCAAACACGTTGCCATATCTCTGGTGCTGCAGTGTATCCTTGTTCACGTCTACGAAGCCAACTTCATTAACCAGGCTTTTGCAAGCCTTCAACACGTCGGGGGCACCCATCGGTGGTGTGACGTGCAGAAACTCGTACTGCAATAGGCCAATAACCAAGGGGGATGTTGGTTTTTCTTCTGTACATTTACCCACCCTCGCCACCACACATGCCTATGACCTACTTACATTGACGGTGAATCTTTCGGTCGGATTGTCCAAGTTTTCGAACACCGCTTCGTCGGTTGACGGTTTCACTTCCACCAGGTTCGTCCGAAGGTTCACGTTGATATTCCGCTTCTTCACTATTTTCCAGAGCGCATCGGCATAATGTTTCACGCCAAACAGAACCGGGAGCGAGGTGTTGTAGAACAAGTTCGCATTTTTACGCTTCTTGGACTAAAATAACGAATTTATATACCGTTAGTCCATCTTTTTCGCTCGACCGGATGTAAAAACCTTACCTTCCGCAAATAGTGCTCCGCAATGTACAGCACCTTCTGGGGCGCACCGGGACACTTCACTGGGCTGTTGGGGAATGTAAACAGGGCATTGCCGGAGCGGAAGTTTTTCAGTGCTACAAAAGTGCGGTCCACGTATTTCGGCGAATAGTTCGAGCACACCTTTCCGTTTGGAATCGAAAGCGCCTCAACCAGGCCGGGGATTTGGTCGTAGTTCAGCTGCAAACCGACAGCGACCAGCAGATACTCGTACTCGATCTTATTGCCACCCTTCGTGAGGACGGTATTCGTTTCGGGGTCGAATTTTGCTGCCGAATCCTGCAACCAGGTCGCTAGCGCTGGCAGGACCTCTTTCATCGGCCGGAAACTGTCCTCGAGCTTCTTAATGCCACCGCCGATCAGTGTGAACATGGGCTGGTAGTAGTGTTTCTGTAGAAGTAGATAAAAGTTGATGATTTATTTAATCAAAATTTATTTTGGTAATTTCTATGCGTCTGTCCTAGGTTTTGTAAAAATCACGACTTCATAATTAGAAACAAAAGTCTAGACGACATCTCTCGTGATACCAATAAAAAGAAGGGTAGCAATAAAACTCCCGAAACCGGTTTCGCCACACTCTAACGAATCGTGCATGGAGTTTAATTTGGTTTACCCATTTCATTAACAGAGTGTATGTGGCATGATGACTTTCAAAAAATTTAGCTTGGGTTACCATGAGCAGATCAGACACACTGTAATATGATTTAGCTCAGGAATCCGCACACATCCGTGCCTGTGAAGGAATATTCTTCCAAATCCATTGAATTAACCACAGCTGACTCTCGGATGTTTGATTCTTCCGCATATTTTTAACAAGGTAGTGTATTCTATTTTAATAGCCATATGACTAAAAAGACCACTCAAGGGTAAGTCTCCAACAGGATGTCGATAAGCTCGGTCGCTCATGCGCTTATAATCAATTAAATTGCATTTGATAACAACAGCTGGCAAAGTGAAAGAAACGCCCCGGTCAACTGTTACCAGACTGGGATGACTTCCACGTAGATGATGACAAAAAAGAGCCTTCTAGCCCTCTCCCCTTGGGTTCGTGCATCCCCTTGGTGCAACTTACATCGGCCGGTTCCAGTACGATCACTTTTCCGGCTCCCAATTTGTTGGATGCTTTCGCCGCCACGGAACATCCGCCGGCTCCACCGCCGACCACCAACAGTTTGCATCTGTGCCAGACAAAAAGACAATATTCCGCTTTAAACTACACAATATTTTACAATCGATATTTCATTGGCAACCCTCACTTATGATGCTCCTGCAGAATGCCACTTGTTGATAGGTTTCGTGCGAGAAATGCAATCTGTGAAGATTGAACTCTGCACGAACTGAGCAACATTTTGTTCACGGTATACATCATCGTACCACACTACCGACACGAATTCCGGGATTAATGAATGTTGCGAACAGGTTGCTTATCAAAATGCACCGGGAGCAGATAGCTCCGCATTACTAATGACCGCGGGATGCTCAACGACTGACGACGGTCGGGTATTTTTTTTATTTTGATGAATTTGATAGCGGATTTTCTGATGCAAACATAACGCGATAAAAAAATAAACAAACAAATGTCAAGAGTAGTGTTGTGCTTAATGAATCTTTTGGCGAGATTCGTTCATATAAATCTTTCACCTAAGATTCATTCCGATGGATTCATGAATCTTTGCGGATTCGAATCTTCAAAGCTTAACGAATCTTTAGACACCTGAATGAATCTTCATGAATCTTTAATGGACCTCTCATGAATCTCCCCGATTCTTTCATAGACGTCGACAATGCGACAAAAAAAGGGTTCCCTCAACCCATTTTTGGCTGGTGTCTTTTCCTCAGTGGGTGTGTTTTCAGGATTCATGAGTCTCTCGACGAAAGATTCATGAATCATTTATAAGGCAGAGATTCATTCAGATTCATGATTCTGAATCAGATTTACACAACTCTAGTCAAGAGATGGCAACGGAGTTTCGAAATAGTCGACAAACTTTTGACGCTTTCGTTAAGCTTTATGTCGACCAAAATGTTTAAAAATTTAGAAAATACTCCCGCGTCGAACACGTGGCCAGCAGCGGTTATGATTTAAAAATTGAACGGAAATTGTTTTGGCTCTTAAAACTTTAACCTTCTTCCAATTCCTTATTTTAACGTGTGTGACGAAGTAAACAAATCTATTTTCAATCTACAAAACGGTGTCTTAATTCCAGTGCTTCTAGTAAGTATTTTAGCTACTACTTTAGCGCGTTAATACTCCGAAGGCTTGATGCGCTAATTATTTAGGTTGAGCTGAATATTTATTTTCCTAGATCGGTTCTTTCACCTGGCCTGTCCGTTCATAGTAAAAAAAAATAGCTTATCTCTTACATCGTTAAATTCAATTCGTTATGCCTTGAAGATGTCGCATGCGTTTATTATACAGTGCCTACGTTTTGCTTTTGTCTGAGTTTTTTTTATCATATTCAATGCCATCTACATGAATCCTAAGGAATGTAGCCTTAACAAAATGTTGTACTAGATCATTGTTGAATAATCTCAGCTAAACTATATGTTATACGCCAGTAAGATGCAGCGTGAACCCGGGCTCTCCGTAGATGAGTTCCATCTTCGGGTGATGCCACGATCGGGATCACAAAAGGGATCGCCGTATCTGACGGGGCCGAAGCGTTGGCCTCGCTCTCTGGCTACCTGACCTCCGGTGCGTTCGGACGTGTGTAGCGTAACGGGTTCAATAATTTTAATATGTTAATTGTCTAAACGTCCAATTAGGAATAAAGTGTTTTACACCCAAAAACATAAAACTATACAAACTTGCTACTGTATCAGGTAATATGACAATATGGTCATTAAAACATGACAGACAGCAGAAAAATGCTACCGTAGGTTTGAACATAAAAATTGGTTAAAAATTGGAAGGATTTTAAAACAAATAGTTTGAACAGTATTTAGAAAAGTTGAAAAGCGATATTGAGGCAATAAACTATGCAAACACGCATTGTTAGCAAACTCGAGCAATTACAGGCTGAAAAGGCTTTGACATCTTAGTAGCTACTAACCAAAAGCGTTATAAAATGTAAGAAAATGCAATGTGTGACATTTTGTATAGTCAAACCGATCAATTGCACGACCAAGCAAGTGTTTGAGCGATTTTAGTAACGAATCGATAGTGTTTCCGAGTTGTTTATCAGTTGTCTCTTTGAAAGAATATACAGAATTAATTCGAACTTCCGCATATCCAGAAACTACCAGAAAACAATATTTGTTGAACCCAACAGTTTCAGTCCTGTCGGATCGCCCTCTTCAGCGGCCAGTCGTGTTGACCCGACGATTTATTTATCTATCTTCAGTTAATTACTATTAAAGTTTGTATGGATTCTTTTAATTCGTTACATGCATCGTCGCTGCGCGTTAGGATGCTGAGGATGAGGCGTAGTCAAAGGATTTTCTGTTGGAGCTGCTCAATGCCAGACGAGGGTAACGTATCGAACCTTTTTTACCCACATCCTCCCATTCAACCCCCTCCCCATGCCGTACGCATGTCATTTGGATCCACCGGGTGGAGCCGTTCTTTATTATCATACGGCTCGTAACCTCACTTGTCTTTCCGATATTCTAATTCGTAGATGAGCCTCGTCGACATATGTCGCCGCCTGCCAAATGAAGCTGCGCATAGTATAACGTCCGTACCCGGGGATACTGCTATCCCGCCACAGGTTACACACACCTGAACGCTCTCCGCTCTAATGCAATTTGCGATTCATGATTTCGACCGGCAGCAGAGGACAGCAGTGGCCCCCATTTAAATGCCAAATTCTACAAGCAGTCCGCGCTTCGATTTCCAGGCGGTTCGAAACTCGGCGTCTCGTAGTGTATCGAGATCGCTGCTGGGGGGCGATTGCTGCAGGGCGTCGAATTCTCCGAGTCCGATTAAATTTGCTTCGATTCAGGGCAATTGAAAATCAGCGGGAATCCAGATGAGCACTGCCATCGAAATCTATTAACCGAATTGAAGGGGGATTAATAACGAATTTTCTAGGGTGCCAGTTTCGATGGACTCGATTAGCCCTAATGGCGGCCTCCCATGGTTGTGGGTGTTTGGTTTACCGCACTCATTACAAGTGTTTTTTTAAGTAATGAACATTATTTAATCGTTAGATTTTTTTGTCCCAGAGCGACACAAACAGAACGTCGCCACACTGCCTCGGACTTATGCTAATAGCAAACACCTTGAAGGAATGTCATTACTCGCCGATGACGCGCACGTTACGCACGTTACCATCCCGTCTAATCCCGCCCCCTCCTCGGTACGTCCATTGGCCGAGCATCGCGATCGGTATGGTTCAGAATTAAATTAAATAACTAGGTGGTGGGTAAGAAATCATCACCAATTGAAATGATCGATATGATGTGGCTGTCATGAATTAAGTCATCAATTGAACCGGCCCACAAGAAGAGACGAAACGCCAAGCAATCGAATTCCAGCCCGATGCCACAGGAAACGATTTGCTGCTATAGGAGAGTGCATCTACTACGAAAGTGACCATCCTGCGCCTCGGGTGGGCTTCACCACCAGCACGAACCAGTGGCTGTCCGTGTGCGTTGCATTACGATGTAAGCCAATTGAGGGAATATAAATATATGTTCTTTTTTTTCGTCTTGGCACGTCAAAAGGATACGCCTGATTTGTCGATCGGAACACACACACGCACATAAAAACGGCTCGGGGGGTAGTTAGTGATGCGTCATCGAACGGTAGCAATTGGTTCCAACGTTTCAGTTCATCTAGAAGAAAAGCTTTTGACTCATTTCAAAGAGCTTTAATTGCTGAAATTCAAAATAGTATTAAATTTTTACGGCTTCCAAAAACAAAAAATGTCAATTAAAAATAGAAGGAAATCACCCGACATCCAATAACTACATAAAAGTTTATTAATAAAAATATTCAGTTTGAGAAGGGAGGCATATAAACTTGATAAGAAACAAACTTCTATTATCCTTTAAAAACTAAGCAAACTAATTTACGATAGAATACGACAAAATAATATTTTACGTGGCAAGTAACCTACCATTTACTGTGAAACATATTCACTTTGTATAAGCTAGGAAATCATCGAACAAAAACTGCTTCCAAAATGGAACTGTACTTTGACTTTCGTGCAAAGGCAAGGATATCTATGGCCCCAAGGGTTTCCGCGAATTGAACAGAAGAGTTTTCCCCAGCCTCCTTTCTATTCATCCTCCTCCTTCCCCATCCGTTTCACGGTTTGGTATGGATTCTCGCTCTCTTTTTACTTCTCGGTTACAACCCCCTTTCGCTCACTGTACCAATTTACCTTTTTTCATATTGTTTCTTGCTGTCTTCTCTGTCTTCTCCGCCCGTATCCAACTCACGCTGGCTTCCTTAGATGTCGGTCCTTGTCTAACTGCTCTCTTAGATCTTTAGTCCGTTTTGCCTACAGGAGGCTGAATAAAAGTAGTACTACCGCGGTTTTTTATTTGCACTTTCTGTGTTCTGTTCCTTAAACCCGAGTTCAAACGCCTACTGACTCTCAGGCAAGCACTAATTATCGTAGCATGTTTCATTCGATAAGAATTTGTATGTTAACTTGGACTTGGACAGACACATTTTGTGCTTAGAGTAGTAGTAGTATGTATGGTTTATAGAGGTTTTGAGCCGGGTGGCTTCTTTCACCTCTATTGTGCTTAGAGTGTACCACACACGGCTCTCATTTTTGCTTTTAAGTACATGATGGTTTGGCGAAATCTAGAAATTGCTTTGCCTATTTGCAGATAGTATAAAAATATATTTCATTATAAATATTTTTGCATTTTCTATGTACATTTAATAATTTTCACGATACCTGTCAAGACAGTCGAAGCTGGGACTATACCGAACATACATAGTACCAGTGCTCACATACGCCTCCGATCCATATTTCGTTATGGATCTTAGCATTATCTTACTTACTTACTTACTTACTTATGTGGCGCTACAACCGCTGAGCGGTCTTGGCCTGACGAAGCTCCATCCGAAACCGCTCACGGTCGCTCGCCACGTTGGTTCAATTCCGTATCCCGGCTTTATTGACGGCTTCGTCTACGCCATCCTTCCACCTCAATTTAGGCCTACCACGCCTCCTCTGTCCTTGGGGACAGCCTAAAAGGACTTTACGGGCTGGGTCGTCCGGTGCCATTCTAATGACATGGCCAGCCCACCGGAGCTTGGCGAGTTTAATTCGCTGTACGACAGTAAGGTCAGTACAGCTCGTAGAGCTCGTCGTTATAATGGATCCTCCATTGTCCCTCCTCACATACGGGGCCAAAAATCCTCCTGAGCATCTTCCTCTCGAACACGGCTAAGAGGGTTTCGTCAGATTTGGACAGAGTCCATGTCTCGGAGGCGTATGTGAGCACTGGTACTATGTATGTTCGGTATAGTCCTAGTTTCGACTGTCTTGACAGGTATCGTGAGTAGAAGAGATTTCTCAGACTGTAATATGGCCGGTTGGCTGCCAGCACCCTAGCGCGAATTTCATCCTCAATGTTGAAGTCGGTGCTGACCTTTAACCCAAGATAGGTGAAATTTTGGACGACTTCAAAAGTGCGTTCACCTACTTGTACGTCACCCCCGCGTAGGCTTTCGGCAATTGTTGGCAGGGCCGCTGATGGTGCCACCACCATCTTCGTTTTTCCCTCGTTTATCTGCAGTCCGAGGTTATTCGCCGATTGCTCGATCCATTGGTATGCTTCTGCTACGTAGGAGAGTCTTCTACCAATAATATCAATATCATCAGCGTATGCCAGGATCTGGATTGACTTATAGAAGATGGTCCCCGAAGTTTCCACCTCCGAGTCTCGGATGGCCCTCTCTAGCGCTAGGTTGAAGAGTATGCAGGCAAGCCCATCCCCTTGGCGCAGTCCCTTGGTGGTAGCAAAGGAACTTGAGAGTTTTCAATCCACCTTCACCTGACAAGTGACGTTGGTCATGGTCATTCTTACAAGTCATTATCAGTCTTAGCATTATCAGTAACAGTAAAATTACCCATTATTGTAAGACTGATCACGTTCCAATTTATTAGCATTGCAAAGGTTGATGAGTTCTTCTTCTTCTTCTTCTTCTTGGCGTAACGACCTTGGTGGTCATGCCTGCCCGTTAAGGGCTTACGAGACTTGTTTCCCTTTTGTACGTGGATCGTCAGTCCTCTCGTACAGGGGAGGGGGTCCGGTCTCAGTTGGGATTCGAACACACGCCGTCGAGGTGGTGAGCCCCGGCGCTCATGGACCGATTTTCTAACCGGCACTACCGCTCGGCTGTCGCGGACCCCCGAAGTTGATGAATTCTACAGAATATTTTTTAAGTATAAATTGACCTTGAACTTTAGGGGATCGGGGCCCTTGCCGAGCTCGGGGCTCCCCGCGGCCGCTCAGTCCGCGCTACTGCATTAGATAAAAAAAAATACACAAAACTGAGCAGCGAGAGCAATGAAAAAAAGGTAGCCCTAGTTTTATTCCATCCCGTGTACTTTCCTGCGCGTTCAGCATCTTAGTTATTCTCCATGAAATTAAATGACCAATCGCAAGTAACATGCGCTCTCTTTCTCTCTCGCTCTCTCTCCCGTTTTCCCCAAACCGGGCCCCAACCGTTTGGATACTGTATACATTTTCATCAAGGATTATAAAAGGCACTAACGCTGGAGGCAGATATTTAATCGTGTGTTGATAGCCGCAACGATCTGATCGTCTTATAATTCCGGTGAAGCTGGAGAGTTTGGGTGTCAGTTTGAGAAGGAAACCGTACCGGGACGGAACAACTGTATTGCAACGAACTGTTCGTTGGTCGTAATTGCCAGGCAGGACACTTGTGATTCGATTGGTGTCCTTCGGAGTGTTCTAGGAAACGTTCGGTAAAGGCGGTTGGATACAGACACTTGTTCGAATCGGAAGCGAATCGTCGTAGTGTAGTGCGCGGTTGCCACGAACACGTGTTTTTGATTGATTACTCGAGTGTTAAGCTACTTTGGGATAAACAATATCAACTGTTCAACAGGTAAGGATGCTATGGACGTTGTGTGTTTTGATTTGATTGATCGAGGGCTAAGAGTGGAAAGAAAAATAAACAAGGGCAGTGATTTTCGGTAGCCATTTCGCGCATGAGTGATGTCAGTTTGTTAAACCTTATTTCGCTAAATATGAGGCACAAACATATGTGTATCGTTCTTAAATTCTTAAGAGTTACCAGTAGCCAATAACTTAATATAGATTTTACCTTTGTCTGTTTGCTCTTAACTATAAAGGTTGATAGATTTTTCCTTCTTCTTTAGTGTTGATAGTACAAACTATCTGCATGAGGCTTTCAATTAAAAATGTTTTTGCTGGCGAGTGTGGCTTACGAACAGGATTAACGGGTACGATTTATGGGAAAGGATAATTCATTAGCAACAGGTTGCACAAAGTGGTACATGCGAAGCACAATGCAACATGTTATGATTGTCGGGCTTACAAGTTGAAGAGCAATGTTATCAGTCGTAGCTCGAATGTGGACGGTTGGTAATCCACCAGTGCTTCACAGCAGGCAAAAGTGTTTACCACACATGGCAGACGACTTAAGACATGTTGACCGAAGCTGCAAATATGCTGCAGTGAGAAGAGATTTCCGCATTAAGTACATAGCATAGCCGGTGCTCAGTGTGAATTACCGGCATGAACCATTTACGGCGGGCTTTATCGTCCTGCCACTGGATAGGTGTTGCCTATATAAAAACGGACCGCGCAGTGTTCAGTTCACCAAAACCGTGTGTACCGGGTACAGTGGTCGCTCGATCTACTCAGCTAACCGGCGCTACTACCAGGTAGTAGCCGCTTCCTCCGATCGGTAACGTCAATACAAAAACGTTGTTATGGATGGTTCACGTGAGTTCCGATTATCTTTCCTTACGACGCCCATTTTTCCGTCTCGTGATCATCGCGTGCGTCGGGGAGGGCTTTATCGCGGGGCGGTAAACCTGCTGATGTTTCTTCACGGGCACGTCCGTCCTGTTATCAGCGAGACGGTTTCCGCTCCAGCCAGGTCATTCATTCGAATCCGGCCCGCCGAAACGGGGAGAGGGCAAAGCCAAAGCGGCGGGATGCTGCTGCGGCTTCTATGTTCTATTTACGAACTTAAGTGTTGTCGATGGTAGCAGCCGTTTTTTTCATCTTTTCTATCAAAATGATGTTGAACTTTGAAATGCAAAACAACCAACGACCGTTACGGTCGGTCGGTCGGGCAACCATTCAACTTTGTAGTTACACTTTTCGTTACGTATCGTTACGGGTCTCTTATCGCCTGGCCGGTGTGTTTTGTGTGACTTGGATTGGCGCTTTGGCTCGATCGAGGATGGATGGTAATATGTGTTTCTTACCTTATGCTCAAACATCGTCATAGGCGTGATTCTATTGCTCGAAGTAGACAGGATTGTGATTCAAGATTTCTAAAATTATTTTTCATAAGACCCAACTTGGTTCCCAGTTTGAACTTCCCATCAAGAACGTGTGGTTTCCCAACGAACGAAAAAGTTGAAGCATATTGCATCAGAAAACAAAGTGGAAAAATTGTGGCCGGGGAAATAGTTTACCTTGGAGTTTCCCCCTAACATAGGCAACAAAAATGCTTGTTCAGCTAGTTTTACATCGTGATCGCGCGTGTACGGTGAGCAAGTGAATGGGTCATTACACACCATTTACCTAACGTCACAGTACACATAATTCTACCTATAGTACTCTCTGATACGCAGCTCCATTGAAAGTTCCGTATCATAAGATATGTTCCACAAGGACGCTCCCGGGCGGGAGTTATCAGTACGCCATTGGAGATAATGTTTTACGGGAACCATTGTAGCAGCTTCCCGAACCTGTCGTTTGATTGATGCGAAATACTCTCTGTCACCATTTATTTCTTCACATCTAGAAGCTACCGATGTTAGAGGGCCGCCTCTTTGTACTGTAACATTACTATGCGCTTTTTCTCCCACGCGGGTAGGGTGTTGCAACACGTGGTTTAAATTGTTCGAGAGGCTACATCAACGACACCCACATTGGTTAGCTGTTTAGTAATTTCCCCTTAAAGGGCTATAATTGTCCAACAATCATTTATCGGAAGTCCGCAATCTTTCCGTGCGGGAGTAAGAGTGTTTGACGTTAGTAACTGGCTCGTGTGCAAGTCTGGTGACCAGTCACCGTTCTACGAGATTGATTTCACAGAACACACTCTGTATGGCATCAGATCAGATCGGCCCCATTGATCGGCTCCACTCCAATGATTAAACTGCAAACGCCGGAGGCCACTAGTGATTCATCAAATTAAACGCCATCATAAGGTATTACGACTGTCGTTAAGGTGTCACACGGTGCAACGCCGGGTGGACATTGCGCGAGATTTAAAAAAAAAAAGTGTCCGTACTTAATAGACCAATTACGCCCCGGCTAACCGGTCCGTGCTGCCTACTAACTAGCCTTCTCGGAACCAGTGCTGTCCGGCACCAGCTGGCAAAACTAGAATTCCCCCTCGAATGGTGGAGGAAGCGGGTGGCATGGGATTCCCCAGCTCCAACGGATCGCGCGGATATGTGGTCGACCGTTGACATGATAATTTCACCGACCCCCGTGTGTACGTACTCCTACCCTTCTTTCTCGCCGCGGCCCATGGAAATGCCTCCTTTCGTTTTCAACGGCCTTTGACATGGCCTACGTGACAACGGTCGGGTAGAATGGGCTCACAGTAGTAGAACGACGTCCCTTCGGAATTCGATCTAGAGTGATGCCGCACCATTAGCTATCAATCAACGGCTTGACGCGAGTCAATCGAGCCCCGGTCCTTTGGCGGCTTTTCTCGGGCAGTAGTTCAAATTGAGACACCATATTGGCACGACTTGATTTGCATGCGAAAGTGAACGATCGCCATAACTAATCATTGCGATCGTTTTTCTTTTTCGTCTAGTCTTCTTCCAAAATTGATTTTTTACTGAATCTTTGTGTTTTTTGACATACAAATTCGCCCATTTAGGCTAAATAAAAATGATTTAATAAAGATGAAAATATTTCTTACAAAAAAAAAAAAAATCCCTTCACTGCCGGTTGCGGTGCTTCCACAGACCCAAAACCGTGCGCCACGTGGACCACTTTCACTGCCCATGGCGAAGGCTCCAAAAGAAACGATGCCAAAATTAGGAGAAAAAGAGAGATGGAGCCCACTACATATGACTCATCGCCCGGTGTTTCCGTCTCCCAAAACGTTCCGAAATCATTATCATCTCCAACTTCGGTTCATCTACAAAGGTCCGTAGCAAAGGTAGCGGAAGGTGAAACGGAAATTCCAGCCCATTTATCATTGAACTGGTTTCGCGCCGGCCACGAACAGTCGACCTGGGCTCTGCGGAGATCAATAAACTTCTTTTCCCGCAACCTTCTTCTTTTACACCTTCATTTGGGGCGAGTTCTGCAGGACGAGGCTAAATGTGCGTGCGATAACGATCACCTTGGAACCGAGGCGAGCTCTAGCTTTATCTGGGAAGTACGGAAATGCCCGAGCTGGCTAGGTTTGGTAGAATCTAGAAACTCAGACGTTGGGTTGAAGATCTGCTCATCGGCATCACAACCGAACGTAGGAACTCCTATAAGTATGATATAACTAAGAATACCATTTGACGTCATTTTTAAGTCTCAGAGGTCAATAGACAGGGAGAACACGTGCTGCCAAGTCCGTTCACTGATATCGCCGATCCAACGGTCCCGGTAATGTGCCAGTGGACGCTAATTCTGATTGACATCTTGACGTGTACATTGGCCGAAACCGTTTCGATTGAGACGGATGCATCTTGCCGCAGTTGTAGTGGCATCCCACAGGGCACATTGCCAAACGCGCCGGCATACAGAGCCGCGGCGACCCGCTTGACAAGCACATGACGAACAGCTGAGTGTAATATGTCATTTTTATAGTTACTTTGACCTTGATATCTGCCCCCTATGGTAGGTCGCGCATGTGTGTGTGTGTGTGTGTGTGGAAAGGGGGCAGCGGGATGCTGTGGCAGGCTGCGGAAGCAAACTGGTCTCGTTGCAGCAGTTGCAGTCGCGTACGTGAAGGAGGTACTGCACTATATAGCGCAGAAGTGTACGTGTACTGGCGCACGTCGACCTGCCCCGGATCGAGACCTGAAGGCATTATTGCGGTGAGCTCCCTTCCCGTGGGACGGAGAATCGGTCTTGTCCGAAAATGTTGCTCACGATGGGAAATTTTCGATCGTAACCCGGTTAAACCCCGATAAGGCTAGGGAAATAAACGCCGTTCGATGGGTTCCTCCATTTCCATCGCAATTGCAATCGTGCACTTCCAATCCCACACAGAGACCACACGCGGTAGCTAGGGGACACTCCTCGGAGAACGGCCATGCCAGCCCATGGGACGCAACCGATCCCGGCCGGCACTCATAATTGGCCGCCGGCGGTTAATGGCGGTTCGTGAATAATAAATTATCAAGAAAATGCCATAGAAAAGTCGTCGCTGGTGCGGCCATTGACGTCAGCGTGGTTGGTAAAGGTTCCGTGCCGGCTTGCCACCCGGGGCCCGGGATATAAGTACGTCGGGATCCACGTCGGACGGCCGGGACGAACGGTTGCCAATTCCGAATGACATCAAATCACGACAGCTATAACGCGCGCGCCCAGTGGCATTAAAGGGAAAATGAACTTCACCCTGTCAAGATCCGCGATCTAGGGACGCGATCTTCATTAGCTGCGCGATGCTGCCTGGTGCATGGTGAAGAGGTTGCTGGCGTCGATCCGGTCCGCGTCGGGCCAACCTTTTTCGCCTCGTTCGCCGGACGGTTGCGTCAGAGCGAATCTCGCGCGAAGGAAAAGAGGTGGGGGGTGGCAGGGTAAAAGAGACGAAAAGGAGAGAGAGATAAAACCACCACCCTACGAGTGGCTCCACCGTGTCTACAGCGAGCGATCTTCGTTCCAACGAGGGGGGAGGCCAACCGGTAGCCACTCGCGGGCGGCGGAAGTGCTGCTCCGCGATCGTTTAAATCTCGCGTGCTTCCCCCTTCTTCTTCTACTTCTTCTCCGTTGCCTGTTGAAGCTCGGACGCGGTTTTCGCGGTCGATCGTGAAGCCTAACGCGCATACACACACACACACACACACGCATACGAGCCATGAAATTAATAGTACATGACAGATATCGGATGAAAACCTGTATGTGACACACAGCAGAGAGTCGCCCGATCGCCTGCCTGGAATGACGGTTGCGAAAGGCAGTGGGTTGCTCCAGGTGGGTGGGAAGAGGAGGGGGGAATGATTCCGCGATGCCAATCGTGTGCGCACTGTTGCTAGGGTCTTAACGATCACGGGCTCGCCGCAGCCTCCCGACCCCGTGCATCAACCCCGGAACGCTACCTCCTGGCGTGTTCCGTCGGTTTTCAATGCTTTTTGTTACTTTCTGAAATCGAAACTTCACCACAAGAGAGGTACAGTAGTCTTCTTCAACTTCTTGTTAAAAAAATGTCATGATTGCTATGAATGTAAAGTACATAAGGTCTAACAACTTTATAAAAACAACCTAAAATTTGGTGAAGTTAAATATCAAACTAAGCTGTTAAAAGCTGTTCCTGTTTCACAATACAACAACTAAATTAATTTAATAAAAGATCTCAAAAATCTTTAAAATACAATCTATATCTTATCCTTTTTGCAACATTCATCTGGTTCAAATAGATGAAGGGTTCTAAAGGTAAATTTGAGGTCCTAGCTTGGATTAAATAAACCATAGAAGGTCCTGTCCATGAGATCTACTTCTTACTTTCTTTTAAACCCGTAATAATGTTATCGGATTCGGGTGTTGGGAGAATACGATTCGCCATTCGCCTAACTAAATATGATGTGTATGGAGAGGAAACAGGTCAATGCGGTTGTACGAATTAAAACAAAATTTCCTACGATTGTATCTAATGGGATTTGTACGATACAATTTTGTGTTAAATATATTCAAACAATTTTAAATTAATTATTTCAATTAGAACTCAGAAGATCATTAGAAAACCAATATAATAGAATCGATGGAACCGTTTTGCTAGCAAATACCATGTTTCAAACAACGATCGAAACGACTTTACTTTTACTTTACTCCCACTATTATGATGAACCTTCATCGAACGAAACGTCTAGAATAGAGTGGACTGTTCAAATTCCATTGGTAAAAAAGAAATTGTCAATTGCCCGCTATCAAAAACTTTCCAATACTGGGCTTTGTGGATTCTCGAATCGCACGAATCAGTGTACTGGTATGTGTGCAAAACTCCAATCCGTTCCGCTTAGGTGAGTGACATTACATTTCTCCATTTTACGACCAATGCCTGCTGTGATTGATTGATCCCTTCCCATTCGGTAGATACTACTTTTAATGGCATACCGAGATGGTTCCGTCATAAAGATTAGATCGGCGAGGCAAAAGGTTAATTCCGTTGAGCCGATCATGCCGATCATCATCGCCCACCATCAGCGTTATCGCTTATCAGCTTATCGGCCACAAATAGGCTGATAAGGGAAACGTAGATTTTCAATTAATTTCCGATGCAAACGAACGACCAAAACCGATGGGGTTTCCCATGAGCGGCTGCACAGGCTGGATGGGACTATTTGATTCAATTTTATTTTCGAATATCTTTTATGGCAAGTTTTTGGAGTTTGATTTTGACGGTGAGGGGGGTACTTGAAAGTGTTGAAAAAACTGGCTGATAATTTATCGAATTACTTGCCACCGTGATAAGGGTAATTATTTTTATAATCCACCCGTAAGTTGAAGACACAAATCACAAACCTGAACTACTCGTTTTACCCACCAAAGACGTTGGTTATTTAATCCGCGGGAAAAAAAAGTTCGCCTGGAGGCTTAAGATTAAGGGCAACCTGAAAAACAGATTACAGCGGCATCATCGGCTTCATCATCATCGAGCTTTTGCTGATCGTCCACTCCACGGGATCAGGCGACCGCGGGTGTACCTTGGCCACTTCCCGGACCAGATCACGCGATACGTTTCACATGTCTTTAATTATACTACCCCCAGTATGTTTTTGCCTCTTCCAGTCCACGTTTCTATTTTGTTGTTGTTTTTTTTTTTTTTGTTAGATGGCATTGTACTGCAAATGTGTCAAGTCACTGGTGAAGCTCATCCATTCGACGACAACCCGAAGCCCACTGTGGCGGCCCGAGTGGCCTATCATCCATCTTAAAATCCAAAAGCGAACGAGAGTTCTCAGAGACCACACTTCCTTCACTTTCTTCTAACGTGCGTCCTCCCGGGGATGGCGTCGGAAGCTTCCAGAACTCACAAGATAACTCATTAGTTGGCGAGTTTGGAGCGGGTTTTATGAGCAAAACGGTTTACAAAAGAACAAAAAAGCCTACGGCGGGGCGAATTTCGAAAGGAGATTCGCGAGATTCGTACAGTGATGGGCACGGATTAAGCGTTGCCGTCGGCATGCCTCCCTCCTACCGGCACGCCGCGTCCGTTCATTCACTTAGCAACAAATTGAATCTGTGCCGGACCTGGCAACTGAAGGCATCTGTGCAGAAGCCTGTATCCTTATATGTAGTCGCCGTGGTCGTCGAGCATGTGCCAACTATCCAGGACCATCGCATTTCAACCGCGTCGCCCTTTTGCATATTGAAGATGATAAATGAACTGTCATCGCCAACGGTTCGGGGCTTTTTCGGGGGCTTATGTCGGTCAAGTGAGATTTGTAAACTCTGCCTCCATGGTTTTTTTTTTCGATAAAAGCGGTTGGACAAGTTTTTTCAACGAACATATTTTCCAATGTAATTATTCGCTTCACTTTCCCGGCGCGAGGGTTCGTGAAATAAAATAAATTCAATCTTTTTAAATACACTCAAATGCGAGCCTCTGCGGAAGGTTCTGACCTCCGATGGCATCATGGCAGCCGCCCACTCCCAGCGCTCTCCATCGATCAGGGGGATTCGCATCCGCCGCCGAAGGATTGTATAATGCCGGTTTCGAGTTTGGTCCAGCTTGAACCAGCCATATCCCGCTCCAGCCGGGCCGACGTGCTCGCAAAGATGGATGATGATCACGTTTCATGTGAACGGCGGCGATCGTGAGTGCTAACGTCACCATCATCATTCGCGGTGAATGTAATTGATTGCCACTGTACGGACGCTCTGCTATGTGTGCAAAGAATGGTTTCAATTCGTTGCTCATTCAAAAGCGTACAACCTAGAGTAATTTGAAGTCGAGGTCCCATCGATACCAGGGCGGGCGTGAGGTACTACAGGTGAGAGAATTTGATTTCAAAACGCCATTTTCAGCGTAAGGAGGCGTGATTTGATATGGCGGCGGTTTGCTTCTATTCTACATTTCATTCCTGTCACGAAGACGATAAGATCAACGACACGATGGACGGCAATTTCATTGCAAATTAAGGTTACGATATGGGCGATAAGGGACCTCGCAGGAGAGGGAAGCAGATACCCGTTGGACAGTGATAACTGAGGGCGCGGCGTTAGGGGATGATTGATCGAACGAAAAAAAAACGCTGCGTCTGCAGGACAATGGTCTCGGGGAGGAGAGGTGTAAAGAAGAAGAAGAAGAAACACGAGCATACACGCGCCATGTGCAGGACCGTCCATATACTCAATATCTCGCACCGCACGCAGGTACGTAAGACGCATTCGAGGAAATTCGGTTCCCGGAAGGGATCCCACACTTTGGGATTGAGAAAAGGCACACACGGGTTTGGCCGGTGCGAGCCGAGAGCCAGGGCGGTGATAACGGCCCCGTCGGCCGCCGTTGGGTAAGAATATCGCCGTATCAGCATATCTTACGCCGTAACGCTGACGGAGCACCGATTCGATTTGAGTAACAGTCCATTTTTACACCGCTGGAACCGATTTTCTTCGGGGAAGGTAAACAAAAAGCCTGCCGGGTGTTTGCTGCGACATTGCCCGCGCCTCCGGGCGCCGTCTGGAGTTGCCTCGGGCCTGACGCCACCTCCAGTGCCTGCTGCCAAGGAATGTTATAGTTTTTTTTCTACCTCTTCTGTTCCTGCTCGTCCTCCTCTTTCTTCAGTCTCCTGGGGTTTTTACCCCCGGTTGAAGTTTCCGATGGCTTGTCCGGGGCCGGGTACGTGCCTTTTTTACGCTGATATGGGAAACTTTGTGTGTGCCCGAGTGCCGTTTGCGTTTTAGGAATTCGGCCTCCCGTACACGCCGGTGGATCGCTTTTGGATGACGAAACTCACCGCAATGGTTGCAAGGAATTCCTTGGCAGAAAGTCCCCTGGTCAGGAAAGTGGGCAAAACACGTGGAATGGAAGAAACATTGAATTATTCAGTAAAAACTACGGTGGAAGTTATTACAAGATATTACATTTCAACGGTTTGTTCCCCAACAAAAACATAAACACCCATCTCTAAGCAGAATATATTTCTAATCCATTTCAAAGCTAGAGTTCAATAGAGCTCATCCTTTCTAACACACCCCTTTAATGTCAGAATTCGAAACTAGCAGCAGATTTGTTTGTCTTAAAGATAAACCATCGGAGAAATAAAAAGCAGATGTTAGCATATTATAGTGCTATGTTATACAACACATAAATGTCATGTTTGGCAGAATTGAAATTCAAGGTAGACAGGGTACGGGACCTTGATACTGTCAGTAGAGTTCGTTCAACTAATTGGTGTGCTCTGTCGCAATGTCTTACCACGTTTGATGTATGCCATATACTTGTTCCACCTGCTGCGTAAATGATAATTGTTACTCTTAACGTTGTTCAGTTTAATCAGTAGCAGCAGCAGCAACAACACACCCCGTTCGATGCGTAATAGACAAAGCATAACATTTGCAGTGGAAACTACCCACCCCGGGGAGAGCCGTTATGATAGCTGGCCGATTCCATTAACAGTGGAAAGTTTCCGGAATTCCCAGAATATCGTGATCTGCTGATTCGCGGCCAGCTGTCAGTGTCGAAAAACTCGGCTGCCATCCGTTAAGTCCTCGATAGGAAGAAGAGCGTTGCGTTGTGCAAAGGACCAGGAGGAGGTGGAGGTGAACGTGACAGTGGTTGAGCCTTAGGGTTACGCTTCCGTCAGGGCGGGCTGGTGTTAATTCTTTATTTTTGGCAGTCTGTCAGTCAAGCAGTGGCCCAAGGCCTTTTGCTGTAAATTTGTGTAACGATGACTTTATTAATAGTACTTGGACCGTGGACTGCCCTCTGCCGTCGGTTACGGCGTAGATGTTATCCAAAAGTGACGAGCCGCCTCGGAAGACACGAGCCAAAAACGTCCCACGTTCGAGCGTTGCTCGGAAAATGGGGAGGCGTGAAAAATCACGTGAAAATCACATTTCACCTCTACTTGACACGGACCGGTGGTGAGCGTTCGGCAACTCAGCTGATTCACCGCTCCCGTCAAATCCTCCCGACCAGAGATCGCCAAAAGTTCCCTAGCTATATATATATTTCATCTACGGTCTCTGCAATGGTGACATATTGCACTGCACCTACGAATGCAGTAAATGGTCCAGCCTCCCTTTGACCACCCCTCCCACTCATTTGCTCCCAAGATATAAGGCGACAAAAAAAAACACAGGAAAAAAAAGGTGTGTCAAACGCGTCCGATACCCGGTTGGTCAATTGCGTTTGGGTGGAAATGGCCGATTTGTAGTGATTAATTTTAATTAACGGTCTTTAGTCACTAACCCACCACTTCCACCCGCGATACTGGTTTGAATTCCGCCCGGGCTGTGTGTGTGTTGATGGGGGACAGAATCGTTTTTTTTTCTTGCTTCAAGCTATGCACGTTCATCTCACGGTGACGGTCTCGTGACTGGGCCCTTTACACACCGTATGCACCACTGCCGAGCGCCGTGCACTTCGCTGAGCTGGACCCAGGCCACGGGTTAGACCAAGCGTGTAAATGTTTGAGTGTCACTTCGGTCAAGAGCGTACCACGAACGGAAACCGTGGTGGCGGGGGAGATACCGAAGCAAGAGGTGGTAGTAATGGACAAGCTAACGGATCCGTGGCTAGCTTCACGGTACCGCTTCGTCGCGGTGATGGGGTGAAGGGATGTGGATTTAAGAGGCAGCCCTAGAAACATCGTACGATCCCCCCTCGACGTGTACAGGCGCGGCATGCGTGGCGTTAGGAGGGGCGAGCGATGGATGTGGCCGGGCAAGCAACAGCTTCCACGCGGCTCCAATCTGTTTCAAGCCCAACCGTCAAGCCGGGAAGTCGGGTCCGAGCGAATGACGAGCCCCCGCCAGTTGAAGCAATTTTATGTAACGACGAAAGGCAAGCCAAACGGTGCTAATGGTTTCTGATCATGCTCCTCTCCCCACGATCCACGCCGATCGTTTGCCTTCTATCAGACGTGTGTGCTAGTGCTTTTTCCCCTTCGCCGAATTTGCTTTGGATCCCCTCGATTGAAGCACCACGCTTTTTTTCCCGGCATGGTTACCAGAAAGCTTGCGAAGCACGTGGAAAATGTTCGCAAGAGATGGAAAAATCAGACCATGCGGATGGAGAAGCCGCATTGTACTAAAGTCGCGAAGTAATCCAATATTAGGCGCCTTATACTTGTTTTGGCAAAAATTAACGTGACTTCTGACTTTATATCTGTTTGAATTTTGTACAACAATTTCTTGATCCCTGCAAAAATGTCGACAGTTTTCTAGCTTTATTTAGTCATCAAAGTTTTGATATTTCTTATGAGACTGTTCTATCAGTTAGAAACTGGAGATAATGTAGGGCCTGGGTACTAGCAATTAGTTTGAATATTTCAAACTTCTGGTTTACCAGATACTGGACGTTGATGATGCATCTGGCGGTGGCGTGCACCATTGAATTCAACCAAACCTCCGGGGCAAGCTTCAGATTACGTTCTAGCAGGTAAAAACTGCGGTTCTAATCACGTTGCCATGATTTATCCAACTTCCCGTCGATGCATGCTTTCGAATTATAGCACACGATGAACATGGCCCGATTACTAGCCCCGTGCAGCGGTCGAATGATAGCGAGAGAAAATATAGAAACCACGAGTTCACCGTGGAGAGGATGAATTCCACGAACGTGCTCGGGCCGGATCGTAGAGGACGACGTTCCCGTGATTTATAAACCGCGGCGCGGCAAACGGTCCGACTCAGTATACAACTCGCCTCGGTCGATTGTGCTACAAATATCTGGCCTTAGCCAAGCTACCACGCTACTCTTACCTTCTTTATCTCTCCCCGGTTTGTTGGCCGCCATTCGTTGCTGCAAAAGTCTCAGGCAAAAGCCGCATGGAGTGCAGAAGAACCATCGTCCACTACTAGCGGATGCTGATCGAATCGGTGCGAAAGTGAACAAAGGACGGATTTAATTACTTAGGCGCGGATCGATCCCGTGTCGTGCGTGTGTTGAAGATCCTGCTCTACGATTACCCTCACTCCTTGCGTTTGAGGGAAGAAAACGCTTTGTTCCTGCAAGTCATAGATAGTGAGAAGAAAGCGCCACCACGCAACCTCGGCAATCTTCACATCGCCACCTTACCCACTGCTCTTGACGTCAGCAATCGGTGACACTGGTGTGTACATGTACGTACCGTGTGTATGTGTGTCGGCAGTTTGATTGATTGGTCCCGCCGGGTTTTGGTTGAAGATTGAAACCATCTGCAGACTAGCCCCGTTTAATGTCAGCCCTCGGCTCGTACCGTTCATCGTTGGCATCGTCGCAGAATCTGCAAGGAAACACCCGCAAGCTGGCTACTATTACTGATACGACAATCTCCATCGCCATCGTCGGTGCCATTGTGGGACGATTGTGTCGTTGCAGCTGCCATTGGTAGATCCGAATTACGCGGCTCTAGAAGAAGTAGAAGCAGAAGACTAGAGTTTACCTGGAGGAAGGCGATCTTGTCAGTTTCGTCCGGACGCTACGACTGAACGCAACGCTTTGGGCAACACTACCGCTCGTGGAGAGAACGCTGGAGAAGAACAAACTGAATCACACAGGCCTACTTAGATTGCGTTGCTGTTTGCCGCTCGTGGAAGGAAAGTGTGAAGCGCGCGTTCGATCAAACTTGAACCGACAGTCGTCAAGCGCAACACGGTGTCCAGCACAATTGAAGCGCACTAAAGTACCGGCAGCCAGCACCACGGCAACGACGGCGGATTACCAGTTCGACCCTATGTTGAGCGCCGGCGAGAAAGTGAACCTCTCGGAGTTAATGTTGCTAAATGTGCTGATAAAACACCTCACAAACTCGAACGTTACATAACATACGGTGTGCTCGTGTGTGGGTAAGCAGTGTGCGTGTGCGTGTAAGTGGTGAAAAGGAAAAAGAGAAAAAATCGATTGTCCGTGCATGATCATCCGACGACAGGAGGCGGTGTAGAACAGAAGCGAAGCAGGCAGGTTGTAAACCTATCCGCAAGAACTACCCGATCACAAGAGGTGCCTAGCAAGAGGGAAGGAAAGTACCGGAAGACGTTCCGCGGGAAGTGTCCAAGTGTCTCCCGCTCGGAACGAAGGATAGACGGAAAGGAGGTGCAGATTGCGAGCCGTGCAACCTTGATCCCCGAACGGGGTCCCCGGACTCGTCGAAGTGAAACCGAGCCTCGCTCCTGCGCGAAACCGGAGCAGGCGCAGAGTTAAACGATCGAAAACTCATTCCCTCATCGTTTTGGTGGGAGGGAGGACTGATTGTTTAGTGGTGGTTAGAGCTAGGAAGCAAGTGGCTAGACCATCTAACCCGCAGCGATCCGCGCAGAAGAAGTCTCGAAGAGAAGCAAATAAAAGCGCTGGCGAAAAACTAATCAAGCAAAAGGAAACGGCAGATAAACCAGCAAAAGAAACCTCACGTGAAGAGCCGAGTGTAAAGAAATATCGTTACGCGACGAAAGAAGCCACGACACGCGGTTTGAAGCGCAACGAAGAAGAGAAGATAATCAATCGGAAAGAAGCCCGTAAGAACCGGAACTACGGCTAGAAGCGGGTGGTTTAGTGCTACCAACGAATACAGCAACCCGTAATACGTGCAATCTTCGTCAGCCGAAGGAAGCTGTAGGCAGAGAACGAAGGAAACGAAGAGAAAACCTCCACCGTTTTACAACCGCGCCAACTCACGTGGCAAGCGAAGAAAGTGAGTAGTCCAAAAGCAGCAAACAGTAACATTACAATGTTGAGGTTAGGGCGAATCGAAACGAAAAGGAATGTGGGTCGTTCGCCCGTTACGCGTCTTCCACCCATTTTGCGCTCGCGATTTAACCTTTGGAATTTGGCTTTTGCCTGCAGGCAGGCAGGCAGGCAGGCAGACAGACACAGTCCGACGGGGTGTTGAACGTTAGGGAACGTCTTAAATTTAGCTCGCTTTTTATTTAATTTCTTCCTGTCTCCGCTCGTTCGCGAGCGCCGTATGATTGTACGGTGCACAGCGTAGCACAAGACGACACAGCTCTCACCACACGGCTATCTTCGATTCGGTCCCATTTGCCGATGAAGTGAACCGTTCTTATCGTACAACGCGCGGCTCTTGCGCGGCTCTTGCGCGGATCGCAATGATGTCACATTTAGCGCGGCGATTGGCCCGAGGAATATTGATACAGTTGGCGCCATACTCATGTGATAACGTACGAAGTGCGTATTTCACGTGCGTGCCGTTTCCGGTTGTAAGTGGGGTGTGTGCAGGCGGAGGGAAACAGCTCTCACAACTCGCACGCTGAGATGACACAGCGCAAACGGAAGCGAGCGGATTTGATCTGTCTGCCAAATTGAAATCAGGGTGAACCGTCCGGTGGACGTCATCGCGGGCATTGGATTGGCTATCAGGGTCTTCTAGCCTATCTGCATTGGTTGGCATTTGGTTCTAAAAATAACCCATAAATTGGTCCAGTTTCTCTACTTCGACGTGGGCCTGTGTCGTACGTTCGTGGCTCTTATCGATGCACATCAATCCGCTACGGTTATTCTACTCCGACCGGCATGCAGAACTCGTCGTGACCGTGATGAAAGCATCTTATGCTCTAATTAGCGCGCCAACGGGGAGGGATACTGTTCCGTAAAGCACAGTCTGCAACAGAGAAAGGGTTTGTGGGAAGGGAAGCAACGACCGGATGGCTGCCTACCTACAACGAAGGTGTACACGCGGTCGGTCTGTCTGATGCAATTCCGAATGGAATTTCGTTCGTTCCTGAGGCCTCGCTGCTGCTCGAACACCTTGTTAGCATGACGGCGATAGAGCACGATATATGCGCACGCTGCAACGATAGAGCAAGAGCATGAAAAAAAGGCCCAGCTCAGCTGTTCTGGTGGCAGGCCTGCGACTTCACGTGCACCTTTTCCTATAATAGATCCGTCAACCCCTCCCTACGTGAGGTGTTCGGGTCGGTTCGTTCGCGTAACGTTCATTCATTCGCTCGTTCATTCATTTCTTCCGACTCATGCCGGCTACGATGGCTAGGGCCGTTTTTCTCTCAACATGACGCAGCATGCGCCCGAAACCAACATTAATGCTCTCACTAACTCACCTTTCCCTTTTTCTTTCTCTTCCCAGTCATGAACTGCTTCAAACGTTTGCTCCTGGCGGCGGCGCTGCTGCTCGCCCTGACGGCCACCGGCACCACTGGCCGCGCCGTCGATCTGGACACGGACGGTACGCTCTCGGCGTCGGCTGGTTCCTCGTCGGAAAGTGTCCGGGGACGCGACGTACGGCCAACGTTCGTGAAAGTTACGGCCGCGCCACCGGCACGTGCTGTCCAGATCCGTGGCACCACGGTCGAGCTGGAGTGCGAAGTGATGGGCTCGCCGACCCCCTCTGTCCAGTGGGTGCATGGTAGTGGCCAAACAGCTGACGTAAGTTCATCTATCGAAGAGAATGTTGAAGATAAATTAGACTAATCAATGATGTTTGTTATCTTTCTCTCTCTCTTTCTCTACCTCTCTAGTGGGAAGATGTCAGTGTGAACGTCATTACTGAGGACACTCCGACGTCGGTTGCCCGCGTGGTGACGCGCTTGGTTATTGATCGGACGTCCCGTGCCTCCCAGACCACCTACACGTGCATCGGTCGCACGGCCGGCCTGGAGTCCAGCTCGTCCACCGTCGTGTACCACGTCGACAGTGTGGCCCACCTGGGTAACTTCTCCGACGTGCCGCTGCTGCGCCCATCGCCCACCGTCGACTCGGCGCTGCACATGTTCAAGAACCTGAAGGGCGCCCGTATTACGCTCCACTACCGAACACTCTTCGAGAACATGGGCACGACCGTGGTGCTGCCGTGCAAGGCGGTCGGCCGACCGCTTCCCGAGATCACCTGGCTGAACGAGGAGGGCAATGTGGTCGGAAGCATGCAGGATCCGCGCTTCCGCACCCTGCCGACCGGTGAGCTCATCATCACCGGACTGCGGTGGTCCGATATGGGCTCGTACACGTGCGTCGCAAAGAACGTCCTATCGAAAGACGAGGCCGACACGTTCATCTACCCGATACGGCCCAACTAAAATGCACGGTTTGACCCCTCAAAACTTCGTCGCAAGTAGTAGCGTTAGATAATGCAGGAACGTTTGGAAATGAAATCTTATATGTAAAGCTAAGGATAGAAAACATGGAAAGAAGTAACTAAAGATAATTGCAACATTGCAACAAAACAAAACAAAAAATTACAAAAAAAAACTGGTTAGAACCGAAACACTTATGCCATTTACTTAACTTATTGTACGTTGTGCAAAACTAATGATACATTCCATAATGCTACCAGCAAACAAATTATATTTTAAAGAAACAACAGAAGTCGTATAGAAGAAGAAAAATACCACTTAAAACCAACCAGGCAGCTAAGCGCACTCGCTCAAGTGCAGCGTACTATTTTTAGTTATTTATAATATATCCTATGTCATAATAGAACATATAAAAAAACCTAATGTAATGTATGTGTTTTACCTGTACCGTACAGTGAGCGCATACAGCAAAACAAACCATCCTCTTGTGCTCTCTATGCGATGATAGCGATGTTAATCTCCTACTTTACGTAAATGTGTGACAGAAAGGGCGGATGCTGGTCGATGGTACCGGTTCTAAAATAAGCGAGTTCCCCAATAGAGCCGGCTTCCGGTCACTCGGGCGCGCGCGGGGAAAGTTTTGAATGAAAATGTGTAAATATATCTACCACTTGTCTCGCTACCAAAACCCGAAGGAAGAAGATGCCGGAGAAAGACGGGGAACAAAGGGAACCATTTGGTGCCAGAATGGCACAGTAAGATTAAGGATTTTATGACGCGGTGACGGTAGCGCTTCGTACGCTACGGTTTGGTTTTCGGCCCAAGGAGGAACGCCGGTCCCAAATGTAGGTGCTGCAAAAAGAAATAACCGCAGTGGTGAAAACAAAACAAATCGAACGATTACCAATAAAATGTTGCCTAAACACAGCATAAAGCTCTTTTGTTTTTCCTCTAGCTTTTAAATAATAAACTACTCGTAAATTATCCACATACTTAAAACTATAGCCTCATCTTTCTACTTGTGTATTACAGTGAGTTATGAGAAGTAAAGACAAAAGATCGAGGCAATTTCCAAATTAAAGAAAAATTAACAGAGATACGGGCTCGTCATCGAGCTGTACAACTGGTTTCACTCATCGTTATATACAATTGTTCGTCTACCTGTAATAAACGTGATTAGCACATGATAAAGAATTGAAAATGTTTAAGTATTTTGTCCGTCAAACGTTAGCATTCGAACGAAAATGGTCACTGGCCTACGGATGGTTGCCCCTGGATGTAGGCACAACGATAAACGTTTAGTTTTCATCAATTTTGATTGCCAACGCTTTGGTACACAACCTAGTTCGTTTGAAATGTCGTTGATTAACTTGAAAACTTAAACATTTTCCATTTGATCGCTGCCATCAGCATATACCTATAAAGTTATTTTATTTATGATAAGATATTATCTATCACCTTGAATAAATTGACTGTTATTATTTGAAAGACATCATCAGAGCCCTTTAAGGTAAATTATGTTTAGAAGCTTACAAAATAATAATTGTACCACAATATTTGCAACACTAAACAGAACTTCTACTGCAACCATTTAAACTTTTATACCATTTGATTTGTTTTTTTTTTCGATCATACAAAATATAACATTTTGGCACGCTTTACAATGGAGTTTAGAAGTAGTACAATTTATTCGTTTGAAGGAAAGTGTTAAATTACATATTAGGGAAAAAAAACAAACTTTGCTGTGTTTAAAAATTATTCTCCACGCTTTATGGAATGTCGGTACTATGATGCACTTAGGATCTAGAATTTGCCAAGACTTCAGCGCATGTGTGTGTGTGTGAGTTTATATGCTAGGCCATGGAAGCCTTCGCTATTATTCTGGGTTGTTTTAGCTACAATGCTACACGTTTTTGCTTTTTTGGGGAGCTTTATTTTCCTAGTTCAACGACTATCGGATTTTGTTTTTGATTGGGAAGAAATAGTTATATCATTGCAATACGAGGGTTCACTCTTGTTTTGTCTCTAATAAAGTAACAACAATGCTACGCTTTCACATTATAACAACGTTCCCAAAGTGGGCACTATTCGTTTAAAAATGTTTTCTACCAATCCTGGTTTTTGATTTGTTACTTTTCTCATTAGTACCATTACGATGCAGGACGGGAAGTTCTCGTATGCAGGTAAACAGATTAGCGTCCGTAGGAAGTTGCAGGGAGCATTTTTTTAAATTGTTAAAAGATATTGCACACATGTTATCATAATAGAAGGGCGATTCGCTATGTCGCCAAGCCGATACGAGAAATGAGAGTTTTTGTTTTCGTCAGAGAACATTTACTTAAAATTACTATCATTAGCAGATAAAACATCTTAACAAAACTATCTACGCCGCTTGACATCTAGATAATCCACCCTCGAGTCACTAAGTAACCATCCATTTGCTAAATTGACCAAATTTCGTCCACGGTTGCCCGTTTTCCGCTGAGAGTTAAGCAACACCAACCACACGACAGCAAACGCAAACACGCACTAGAGCACACGCGCAAATACTGACTGACTGCAAGAAAATACTGATAAACACAATCGAATCAAAGGTCAAAGGAAGAGATAGAAAATCGCGGCAACGAGCGCGCGCGTGGTACAATTAAACGTTTAGCACGGTGTGCTTTTTGTAGGCAATCGGCTGCTGGATGCCGATCACGCCCAGGCTGCCGTCGCGCAACGGTGCCAGCAGATGCGTATTGCCGCCCGTTCCCACGACCGTCTGCGTCGGGACGTGCAGGGGAATGTCGAAGATTGGTTTGAGGCTGTCGGTCGGTCCACCGGGAAACGGGAGAAACAAAAACACGAGCAGGAGGAAATGTACATTACGAGTTGGCTTGCGAAACGCGGGAGAACGGCAAGAAACATAAATGACCACACTTACCCGTACAAGCGGCTCATGGTAACGTCGCCGGCATCGTCCGAGACCACCAGGTAGTCGGAGGCCGTCGTCAGGCCGGTCACGCGACCGGAGACGTACTTCGAACCAAGGCTGACACCGTTAATGCTGAACACGTGCACCGAATGGGAGGTATCGTCCAGCGCAGAGAAAGCTATGTGACCTAAGGAGGCGTGGAGAGATATCAAAAGGGGACGATCGATAAAAAAGAAATGATGAAATGCGCGCCGAAAAACAAAGGTGACTAAATTGATCGTTTTTTATTATTCGCGCGTGGAGGCTAGAAATGTTTCACAACCATTTTTACGGCCAATTAGCATAAACATCAGTTTCATAAATATAGTGTACTTTCAGAGACAGAGAAGTCATTTTGTAATGACTATTTATGTGTGTGTTTGTGTATATTACATTCCGTTAACCGGACAATACATACCCTGATATGAGAGTGTAATGTAGGATACCTCGATCCTCGAACCCGTACATCCGATGGGATTTATTGTCCTCAGAAATTGTCCCTCTTTGATTGTGTGGACATTAACCGTCCCGTCCTGTTAGGGAGAACAAAACAGAAACATTTATAAACAAAGCCCCCTCCTCGATCAAGCGAATCAGCCGTTCCACCTACCAACGAACCAGAGACGACCATATCCAGCTCCGTCATGATGGCAACACACGAGACCGCTTCGTCATGCCCGTAAAGCGTATGCACCGGTTTCGGGGTCAGATTGTTCGTGAGATGAACCACGTTTGCACTGCCCACCACGTTTCCGGCCAGATTTTGATTGAGAGCGGCCGTGTTGGGCTGTAAATTTGACCCAGCTGTCTGAGTGGCCGCATTTCCGGTGTTCAGTGACCAGATGACGCAGGTGCAATCTTTCGAACCGGTCACCAGGTACGATCCACAGTTGTCCATTGCGACGCAGGTTACTACATCTATCGGAGGGAGGAAATTAAACTGACGGGTTCATGCTGGGTGGTTCCTATGCTTTGTTCTTACCAAAATGGTTGATAGCCGAAGCGACGACCTTCCCGCGGGCCATGTTGAACACGCGCACCGAGTTGTCCCAGATGCCACCGGCGTAGATGTACTTTGCGTCCACGCTAACAGCAAACAACTTCGAGTTGAGCGTGATCGATGGGTGGAAGGGTCCGACCAGTTTCTTCCGGTTTCTGAAAGAGTTTCCCGAGAGTTATTCGATTGAACACGACCAATTTGATTGGAGTGAACTCATAGGCATCCCCATCGACTCACTTCAGGTTCAGCGTGGTGGCATCGATTTCGAGTAGAAATCCACGTTCCTTGTCGAACGACATCCAACTGTGGCACCCAAGAATACCGGACTTCGTCACCGTGATCAGCATGTCCGGGCTGGTCTGTAAAAATGAACGGGGTGGACTCTTGGGGGTGCTCAGGTAAACCACCGGGTCCTTGTCGGTGGAAAGATCACACCCGCAGTACTGCACACGATCGAGGATGAGCGTCAGGTCGGGGCGCTTGAGTTCGAGCTTCAGCAGTCGAATGGTTAGTTCGTCGAGCGACAAACGGCGGGGGTGCGGTTCACGCAGCAGTTGCGACGGTGTCTGTCCAAAGTTGTTGATCATGCCCTCGACTGCCTCGCGCTCGATCGGGTTCGCGATTTTATCCAGATCGACGGCACCCTCGTACGAGCAGTAGTAGAACACGTTCAGTGCCTCGACCGCCTTTGGACCTTTCTGCTTGTGCCCGAACACCAGATCGATCCAGTGATGGAGATGCTGCGAAACGTGCTCCGACTCGAGGGCCCGCCGGTGGATGGCGATAAAGTCCTCCGCTGTCTTCGCCCAGGCCGGCAGCACCACGTCGTCCACCTTTTCCTTGGTCATCTGCAGTACACCCAAATCGAAGCGGTTCATGTTTTTGAGAAACTCCGGGAAGTAGAAAAACTCCGGTATCAGTTCTTTCACGTCGTTCGGGTTGTCCATCAGTAGCTTCCAGGTTTGCGGGATCGAGTGGAACTGCCGGTCGGCCACGTCGAAACGGCCACTCTGCAGCTCGATGTGGAGCGATGTGAACGGCTCGACGCGAATCAGATAGTGCAGCACGCCGGCCGAGTTGGAGTAGTGCGTGCCGTAGTGGAACTTCGGTATCATGCCGGACGGATCCTCGAAGCCGTCGTACTTGCTGCGCACCTCCGCTTCGTTCTTGGGGTTCACCACACCGATCGGTTTGCTAAGGTCCCGGAACGACTTCGGGTCGTTCAGGTCCAGCACTTCGCTGGTGTAATCGGCCAGGATCCACGGAAATACTGGGTATTGGCTCAGGTCGTTGTACGAGCGGCCCGCGATCGTGTTCAGATGCATGAGGTACTCGAAGTTGGAAATTTCCCGGTTGGCCCACTTCTGCGTCAGACCGGACGACTTCAGCAACTCCGCCGGGGACCGCCCCGACCCGTACAGTATGTTTGGCGGCTGCAGACTGAGGATTTTGGTAAAGATTTTGTTGCGCGTGCGCGTGGTAAAGTTGAGGAAGTAGCTCGTCTGATCGACCAGAAACATCTCGAGGGCGCTTCGGCGAAGGTTGAACTTGCGCAGGTGAAGCTCGCGCAGCTGCCCGAGGGGGAACTTGAAATCGTGCCGCTGCCCGTCGTCCCGTAGGCTTGCAATCTCGGTGAACAGCAGCTGCGTGGTGGTCAGATCGAACCGTCCCTTCACGCGCGTCATCAGCGTAATCAGCTCGCACTCCTGGGAGATGACTATTTTCTCCTTGCCGGATGTTTCGGGACTGTACAGCACCCAGACACATACCAAACAGAACGTAACATTACCGAAAACTGTCCATCATACCTCCCTCCCTCCTCTCACGATTACTTACACCTGCGGTTCCATACTGTTTCGCATTTCCTCCTCCAAGAGGAGCATCTCCTCGTCGGCATTCTCTTCCCCGATGGCCGCTGGAGCGAACGTGGAACCTAGTTCCGATGACAGCCGCCGACTTTGCGACGTCGAGGTCGTATTGTCTCGAAGGTTGGCCGCCGCCGTATGCGGATCATGGTACAGCTCCGGTTCCAGCTTGAGGCGCATCCGGGCGACATTCTCATGATGGGAAAGACGCCAGTACTCGTCGTCTTTGGTGCTGAAATTGAAATGAATCGAATGAAGTTATTAGTGAAATTAAAATAGAAACAACGTTAAAATCGAAGGGGATTTTGAAGGCTTTAACTGAGGTTTCGGATTGAGTTTTGTCCTAAGCAATGGGCAAGAGAACGAGTTAATGAGGAAAGCACTTGTACGTCAATTGAAACGCGATATAAGTTAGAATTGATGCAATAAATATGGTGCCCGCATTCATCGCTAGCCAAATTCGGTCTTAAGTTCGGCAAATAGAAAAAAAACTCAGCTGACAACATTTGATAAACATTCTTAATGTCCAAATTGATGAACAGCTTGAAAACGGTTTAACAGGGTAGTCAAATTGTGTGCGTAAAACTACTCTGTGGTTAGTCTCCAACAAATCTTTCACAATATAGCCATTCACTGTGCCAAGGCAACAGCTTACGTCTTTAAAGGCGTGTGCAAATTTAATACAATCGCTCCGATTAAGTCGGGTCGCGTACCATTGATACTTTCCACGAAGGTAGCGGCTACCGATATCGGCTACTGTTATCGCATGCCTCATGGACACGTAGCTGGGGCTTAAGGAAGAAAACGATATATATCCATTTGTATTTTCAAATAAATTCAACGCATGTCAATTTCAATTCATTACAAAAAATATATGGGGTTGCTTTTATTTCCTTTTCTTCACCTCCACACGACGGTTGCCTGAGTTGGGCAGCACCGTGTAGGATTCATCGAAGGAGATGGAATAGAGGAAAATGGGAGGATGTGCGGTATGGAGTTTGTGTGTGTGGTGTGGGTTTTGGGGTAGGGAGTTTGGAAGTCAGCGTAAGGGAGCACTTTACCGGCGGGGGTATGGGATTGAGGGGTTGTAGTTACAGTGGAAATTGTATGTACAAATGGACGAATGCATCAAGTTGCACACTGATCACGCCCGTTTGTGGTCCGCAGGGCGCACTGGTTCCCGTTTGCAGGGCACGGCGAAGAAGCAGAAGGGTTGAGGAAGTTTCGGGTTCACTACTATTTACACACGCGAGCTTGGTCCTATGTACACGGCGGCGCACGACGGTCGAGAGGCATCCTTCCTACCGGCGGCGGTCCGAGGGCAATCCGATGGCGGTACTCCGAAGATGGATACCCTGGTTTTTTTTTTAGACGACGACGGCGGCGCTCGGGGCGACCACGGTCTTGGCGGCGACGGCGACGGCCGGGGTGGCCACGGCGACCGGGACGTCCTTCTGCACGACGGCGTTGAATCCGTTGACCGGGTCGGCGTAGTAGTTGACGATGCGGCGCGAACCGTCCGGCTCGATGAGCGAGTACGAACCCTTCACGATGTCACCGTCGCGGGTCTCCTCCTGGGTCTTGCTGTCGCCGGTCAGCGTGTCCTGCACGTTGTACGCGTACTGGTACTGCGGGTAGGCATCGGTGAACTCGGCCTGGACGGGCGCGGCGGCCACGACCGGGGCGGCACGGGCAGCGACGACGGCCGGAGCGGCGGCGGCGGCCACAACCGGAGCGGCGGCCACCAGCGGGGCGGCGCGGGCAGCGACGACGGCTGGTGCGGGTGCGGCGGCGACAACCGGGGCAGTGTAGGCAGCGGCCACCGGGGCGGCGGCATACGCGGCACGGGCTACCACCGGGGCGGTGTAGGCGGCGGCGACCGGGGCGGCGGCGTAGGCGGCGCGGGCCACAACAGGGGCAGTGTAGGCGGCGTAGGGCGAAGCGGCGTACGCGGCACGGGCCACGACCGGGGCCTGCAGGAACGGGGCAGAGTAGGCGAGCGGGGCGGCCAGAGGGGCGGCTGCCACCGGAGCGGCCAGCAGGGCCGGATCTGGTTTAGGCTCAGCGCTAGCGCAAAGGGCTAGGGCGGCGAAAACGGCAACCTAAGGAGGGGTTGTGAAGACGATCAGAACCGGAGCAACACGAAGGGAACTCTAGTACTTACTTTGAGCAAACTCATTGTAGGCTTAAGGTGGTGAAATTTCACACTGTTTGGTAAAGTGAAGCACAATTGACTGACGTGCTGATCGGTAGTTCCGAATCGTTTTTATACCCAACTACCGATCCACGCCGATTCCGATCGAACTCCCGATGGTGGGTACGGGAAATTTACATACCTCCGCGCATTGTCCACCTCCGCCGCCGAGTCCGACGACGTATTAAGGCCACTTCGGCTGCCAGCTGACCCGATCATCCATGCCGCTCACGTACGCTTATCAAACGCTACGCCACACGCTTCTTCGACACTCGTCCTCATCGCCATGTGTACGATTTACAACGATGGATGGTTCGAATTTCGCTCGCCAGCAGCATTCCCGGGGCCCCTTGTTGCTATGTTCGGTCCGGTTAGTCGTCGCCCCCGGGAAAGTGGCTTTCGTCATCGGACCGTGTGGCGTCGTGCGTGCATTGGGAAAAACAAGGACCGACTCAAGGAACCACCAGCTATCAGGAATGCCCGCACCAGACGACATGGATACGACGGTGTGGGACGCGCGCAGGACGCACCTGTCTAGGCGATGTGCCGATAAGTGAACAATTCAAGGCCGCAAAGGCCGCGCGATATTAGGTAATGAGCGGTTAATGACTCATTAACTCATCAACGCTCTACTGCGGGCCCATTGAGGGCCTTTGACGCATGTTTTCACGCCTTCGAGATGTTTATCGGCTTCAACTTGAACTAGGGCTGAAACCCACCCCCGAAACAAGAAAATCTTGTACGGTGGCAATGCGAGTTGAAAATAAAATAAGTTGTGTGCAGAACGAAGAGTGAAGTTATTAACCAACATAGTTATTATGGTTTCACATTTAATGTAGAGGTGAAGCGAAACATACTTATCGGCGTGATCTATAATTGTGCTGTCTCTAACTCTCACTACACTCTAACTCACGTACTAGAGGTTTGAAAATTGACAATTTTGTTATTGTAAATGGTATAGCAAATTTGTAATCTTACTGTCTAATGTTAACTAACGAAGAGGCTAAGTACATCGTACACAATAATAAGAACAGTTGATTTTATTATACGGTCTATGAATGGGAAAAACTTAACATTTTATTATGAAAAATTGCGAAATGACTTATAGTCCGCTTGTTTTTTCTATGATTGTTGCGACGGACCTATTCAAAACTATTCTGGAAACAAACTTTATTGGATTTATCAAAACAAATTTGGTAAGAGATAAATAACTATGCATCTTAGAAGTGAATCGGAAATGGCGCAAAGTGAGATAAAATGTCTGTCATAAGGTCTCACTAGGGATTCGAACATAGCTCACGATCGATGAAGATCCCAAATGAATGGACTCCGGTGAGATCTTCACAAACCATAAAAATATAAATAAAATAACCGGCCAAAAATGAGAGGCCTAAATTGCCGTTAGATATATTTCATAATGATGATAAACTAATGAAATGGATCACTGAAGAGTACTAAAGAGAACTGTAACAAACAGTAGGAAACTTCTTACGTTGACACCGATTTATTGTTCTGCTATATACTATTAGTTATTGTCCAGACAGCATGTTTTTTGAGGTTCTATAGATGGTAGAAATAATATACAAAGCAAGTCATTAAAGAACTAAAACATGTAATTTTGTGAGAATCGAAGATAGATTCATAGAATAAGAAACTTTTCCACAATCGTCCATCTCGGACGATCCGTTCTGTTTTGCCGGGTCCACAGTGTTTGGGTCATCGACGCAAACGAAAGCACGGAAAGCCGCAAGACCGTGACGCATGCCGGACCAGATTCGGTCGCTTTTCCACCCATCTCGGGCAAGTAGGCTCGGGGTGAGTCAAACGCCGCACAACCAGGACGTTATTGAAAGTGAATTGTCATTCATATAGATCGACCGCGACCCGATGCGATGTACGCGATAAAGTCCGTCTGGAATGGTAATGAATTTCGATCGGCGCATACGAATTCCTCGGGCTACGAATTTGGCTTTTCGCCGCAAAACATCGGCTACCGAAGGGAGGGAACCCGTCCGTGGGGCCGGCCGGCTTGGAAGGAATGAGGTGGCAAAGAAAATAAAATAAGTTACCCTGGCATCTGGCCTAGATTTGTCATGTAAACTGAATCTGATCCGTGAGCGCGGAGGGCGGCCTCGGGTATGCATGGTGGCATCGGTGGGGCATCACCGTACGCCACCAATGTCGCGCGCTGGCAATGGCTACCACGCGCGTGAACGACGGGGACGTGAACTCGTGGCCATTGCGTAAAGTGGCATGGTCCTCCTCCACACGTTCGTGTACGCGCCCGGGTTGCCTCGTGGTGGACGGAGCGAGACCCCACCAGAGGCTTCCAGAGGATGTTCGCGACGAGAAAACAGCAACAGCAGCGGCCCAATGGAGCCTATATAGGCGAACAAGAACCGGTGCGTCGACCAGAGTCGGGCTTGACCACGGCAGCTGGACACTTGTACCGTTTGCGCAACGAGTCCACGCTCTTGCCAAGGGTTAATTGCGTCTTGAAACGGTCATTTGGCGCATCCCGTCTGTCGGTGGGGTTTGCTCACTTCACACCGGACAGGACACCACGGTGTGACAACATACACCCTCTGCGTGCTAAATACCGCTCCGCAAACTGCGCCGAGAACCCACCAGAAGCGGGTCATGAGAAATTCGTCAAAGGGCCGAGCATGAAGAATAATTGAGCCATTAGAGCGAGCGCTTGGGCAACGCACCGTCATCCGAAAGGGCCCCACGAAACCCTGCACGAAAAACAAACGCAATCGATGACAGTCCTTAAGCGTGCAGACGTGCGCAAGGTAACCGCAAGGCGCCCCAAGGCAACGCCAAGTGTCACTCAACGACGCACGGGAGCATCCATTAAAGGGAACTTGTGTCACAAGTTCTCCAACTTGCGTTGAAGTTTCATCTTCGACACCGTGCTAACTAGTAGGTTTTGTTTCTTTATTGAGGACAGACAAACTGTGTGCAACAACAGTTCAACGGTGTTCTTATACGAAACGATCCTTCCGAGGCGGGTTTGAGCTCGATCTGCCAACGCCTCGGAAGGCAGCCTCCTTAGGACACCGGGGTTAATGCTATACGTTTGTTTGTAATTGGGATTTTTTTGTAGTTTTATTGTATCATTCAACTTGCTCAGCTTGTCTCCTATCGTAATTGCAATTACTAACAGTTCCTACAGCTAGGTATGAGTGTGTTTGTGGTATCTACAGTATGCGCGCGCGTGCGGCGGCACCGGTCCGGGGGGGTCAGTGATGGTAGTACGGCAGGGCGGCGTGCACCAG